>NW_020447331.1:2128203-2204988 GCF_003343035.1 Apteryx rowi
TTTCCTGGCCTGTCTTTCCTAAAAAGCACGTAGCCATCCATGACAGCACTCCAGTCATGCGAGCTATCCCACCATGTCTCTGTAATGGCAATGAGATCATGGCCCTGCGACCGCACACAGATCTCTAGTTCTTCCTGTTTGTTCCCCGTGCTGCGTGCATTGGTGTACAGGTATTTCAGAGAGGTGATCGAGCATGCAGGTTTCCCAGGAGGGATACAAGAGGATCCTCCATAGCCACATCCCGTGCGCACTTCCCTGGCTTCATTCACCTGCTGGAGGCGTCCCGACTTGAGCAGTCTTTTGCCAGCTACCCTGGCACTATAACTCTCCCCTTCCCCTGTCCTTCCTAGTTTAAAGCCCTCTTGCTTGCAAGGGAGTGAGGGAAAAAGCAAGATTTGTAGAGAACATCATCTGCTGTATTTGAACCTACACCAAGGTTGCACTAATGGAAAAGGCACTCTTACTTGCCCTAGTAAATCCACCCCAGTGTCCTGTGTGCCCTGCTGGGCTATCTTTGGTCAGGTATTGTAATGAAACTATGAGGAGGTTTCATTCCAGATCTTCATCATCCTTGACAAAATCCCATTTTGACTTGAAATCAGGCTGGCAGTCCCTATCCCGTATTTCAGAGCAGTAAGCAGGGCTGTCACATCATCGATGCCTCCAAGAACGGAGCAGTGACTGAGGTGCTGGCCAGTGGGGGTCTCCTGCACACCATCGGACTGTGAGCTTCACCACTGGTGAAGGCCACTTCAGCAGAGGGACAGTACAGAGGTCTTTTTACCATTTTAATCTCTCTTAGGCACAGGAAAGGAAGAGTTAGTATTACGGAGACATCATATGAGCCCTTAAACAGAACTAGCTTGTTTGAGACAGATAAACACATGTAAAAATGTCCCTTTCACATACCCATGCCTTTTAGAAAAACTCAAACAGCGGTACAAAGCCCATCCCAAATCTGAGGCTTTGAAGAGTCAGTTTTGTAACAGGCAAGTTGTTCAGCCTTTAACTGGACATCCTGATGGCAGGAGGCATTGGGATGGTGTTTAAGGAATCCAAGGTACTCACTGTTTTAAATAATTTACGATATAAATCATTTGCTGTCATTTCACATGCCTAAGGTCACAGTCAAGCCATTGCCCACCTATGGGTTGAGGGCCCACCTATGATTTTCTAGCACTGCCTCTGCATTAAAGTTTTGAGTTGCTAGTTCTCAATTTTCCTAAGCAAATACAGGGCAGAAATCTTCTATTTGGCTGCCAACCTCCCTTGCTTTTTCAACTAGCATTGTCTTTTTCCTGCATTAACATACAGGGACTATAGCTGTGTATTTGAACTTTATTTTCTTTCAAATATTTCCTTCCCTTCTTCTGAACTGCTGTACTAGACGTGGGGCAGCCCAATATAGAAAAAGCCAGTTCCTATACCTGATAAAGACTAACACAGTTTTCTGGGGAAAGTGTTAACAAATGGCCTCATTGCGTCCAGGAGAATTCTTCTCAGATATATTCCTTGTTCTCATAAGAATAGGCATCCTGTATTGCCTACCAACTGCAGTGACAAACTAATTTCCCCTAAGAAAAAACTCACATTTATTCTTACTTCACTAGATTTAAGAACATGTCACTACATTTTGGAAATCTGCCTTCTTAAAAAAAAAAAAATCTGCCAGCACTATTCTGAAATGTACTGCATAGAAAACTGTTTTCTCACTTGGTAATGAGTCTTATCACTTAAAAGTCAGGTCATGAGTTTTAGATGTAAGTGCCCGCCTTCAGTCAGCTAAATAAAAGTTTCTTGGTGTTCAGGGGTGCTCACCAACCAATTCTTCTGTTGATTTAATTGAGCATTGTCATTCTTAGCAACTCAGAAAAATTCAGGTTTGCCTTAATTGGGGTGTATAATGGTGCCTAGCTCTAGGCAAACAGAATAAAAAAAATACGTTAGATTTAAAAAGTCTGTAAAAAGAGTCAGAGTAACAATTCTAGCGAATCCCTCTCATCCACCTTTCTGGTGAGCATTTAACATGGTCTGAAGGTTAACCACTATTAGGAAGAAGGAGACCTAGGGGAGCAATACTCCATTGGCAAGGTGATAAACTACTGGCAGTATAATCAGACTGTTAGAGCACAGAATTGGGAACATGGAAACACAAGTTCTAATCTTGACCTGATGTGTGGCTTTGGGAAAGTAATTTCAGGCCCTCCTTTCAGTTTTCTAGCTAATAAACAGAGAACAGTAAGTTATTTTAAGGATGCTGTGATATCTAATTAATTATAGTCAAACATTTTGAAGACTGACCATACTAAGCACGTTTTTTTTTTCTAATACTACTAGCAGAAGTAAAAGAAATCAGTTAGGTGTGAGGTTAAGTTTTGGGAGACACAGGTTCAGCCCCTGAATTCTTCTGCATGCTTATTGTACACAAATCTTTCAGGTCCAAATTTTCAAATGTATTCAGGCTCTTAAATATCATGAGTTTCAACTGGAATTCACCGCCTTGACACCTCTGTTGGTCTAGGCATGTCGCGGATGAATGGAGTAACACACTTCACTCGTAAGAGAGAAGCAGCACTATGTTTATTGTGGTATGATGGTGACTTAACAAAGTTCAGTCGTAAATAAGAATGATTTAATGAGGTTCAATTGGCAAGGTTCACTCAGTTATTTACCGCATGGAGGACAGGGTCAGAGGCAAGTGCAAAGGAGACCCTCCTATTGAGTAACAAGGTTCAGAAATGACCCTCTTGCTTTCCAGACTCCTTCTGTGAGGAGTCTAGGTGCATCTGGATCCAATCTTAGTCCCAGACTTGGTCAACAGTTCATATCTAAAGAAAGAAGTGTGTGTGAAGGAGACCCTCCCATTGAGTCACAAGGTTCTGAAAGGATGCCGTTGCTTTCCAAACTCCTTCTGAGAGGAGCCTGAGTGGGGCTGGATTCGATCCTAGTCTCAGACTTTGTCAACAGTTTATGTCTAAGGGATTATGTGCACAATCAATCAGAGATATAACTTAGCAAAGATTCATGAAGTTCGCAAAGTTTCAGCATGCTATTAATCACTCACGGGCAAGGAATCTCTCAACCTCGAGGAGTAACCTTGAGAGGCATCCCTGCTCAAGAGGAGGTTCTGCAGTGCAGCCCGCTGCCATGCAGAAGAGCTCAATGGGCTCTGGGCTGCCCCCTATTTATGGGGGGGAGATGATATTTGCATGCTAGATGAGTCTTAGTTGGCACATGTTCAATTAGCCCCTGTCTATGTGCTGTTTACAGGGAGGTCAGATTGAGGAGGAGAGAGCACATGGGGGTGGGGGGGAAGGAGCACACCGTCACAAGGCATCCTCTTCAAAATGAAATAAAACCTCCTCCATACTTTCCTCACAATGCTGTTACGACACATTAAAAACTGAGAGATATTCTAATATAAAAAGCTGCATCTGTACACACAGCCTTTATATCTGTTTGAATATTCAAAAGCTTCAGCTTTGTTTTTTGCAAACTTTTTTAGCCTCTGTGGAACACCAGAACAAGTTTGCTACTTGCAACATGCAAAAGGACAGGATAATCAAAAATGAAGTGGCTGTGAATAAAGAGTTTAAATGACATAGTCAAGCTTTAGAATCAGTGCTGAGAAAAAGATGGGTAAATTCTCACTTAATATTCTTTCAGCATCTTTGTTTGCAGATTTGCATTTTGGAAACTATCAGGACATTACAAAGGTCATCATCTTCATTATAATTAAAGTTGGGATGCTGTAAGATGTACAAGATATCCACTTGAACTGTGGATTTTCTAAATCTGTAGAAATCAGGTTTTTTGCATTTTGTGTTTTGAGATATGATCTTCACAGTTTTTGACAAGAGCTCTATATTCTTTCTCATATCCTCATTGTTATATTATTATTTTGCCTAATCTGCCTATTAAACTACGTGTTCTGCCCAAGGACTTTAGATAGATCCCTGACAAGCTCAAAAGGTTAATGAAAGTATCTTCTTGTGTTTCCAAGACCATGTAATGGTTTCCTATAATTTGGTGAAATAGTTTTAGTTCTAGGGATGATTATTAATACAACAAATGGTATAATACTCCTCAAACAATTTACATTCTTGAAACACAGGAAACACATTCTGACAGCCTCATATGTGAGGCACTGGCTAATATAAATGTTCACCATATTCTTGGGGGTGGAAGTGCTGAATGTAGAAGTGTGTTAATTGGTTCAGTCAACCCTATGGATATTGCTACACTGATGGCTTACCTCCAGCAGTATTCGCTCATCATTAGAAAGCTAAAGCATATTTTGAACATGACATTTGAAAAGCCAGTAGTGTTAAAGTAGGCCTCCAGGTAGCAGAAGGCGCATTAAAGAATTACAGAAGATGCAGATTTTAGCCTGTGTCACAGAAAAAAACAGACAGATTCTGGTGCCGATAGAACTTTTTTTGAAAATGACAAGGGAAGAATTTAATTAAATTAAGTGCTAGCTTAAATTTTGGACCGACTATTTTAATGACAGGGAAAAAAGCACAGTTAATTGATATCATCTATAGTAATCTCTAAATTTCTGTTTTCAAGATGGGATTGAAGTACAAATATGTCAAAACAAAGGGAGAGGGTAGTTCCTGTAGATATTTCAGATCCATCAAAACCAGGAAGTACTAGAATTCATGTGAAAATATTTATTTGCTTGTCAGCTTTGTCATTTGATATTACAGATTTGGATGATTCAGATACACACAGGAATTTTAAGGTACTTACCTCTGCCCAGATTTTTCCATGGCCATGATTTTTACAGTAATACTTTTTGACTGTGTATTTTTAGCAAATTGTATTTTTTAAATTTCTCAAAAGCATTGCAACAATATGTATTCATTTCAGGAATGTTTGGTCTCATCTCAGGCTAGAGGGTCTCCAGTGCCCCCTCCTTTCATCCCCTAGTCTTCAAAACAGACAGGAATGAAATTCTATGACAAGTGTCCTCRGTTCCTGATGAAAATTAATGGAAGACTTTAACACAGACAGTTGTCTTTGTATGGGAGTGTGTGGAGAGCAAACAGTCCATCCTACTAATTTCCTACAACATTCTCCTCAGAGCATCCCTGTTGCTCTTAATGAAAGGCTGTTTTAGGTCCTCACTGCTATAATGCTTAGAAGCTTCTCCCATCTCCAGCCTGCTTTTACCCATGACAAGGTCACATCTACACAGGGTTCTTCAAGCCTTAATACGCTCTCACTTATATTCTCCTCTCAGACTTCCATCCCTAAATTAAATATGCCAAGCACTTTTAGGCTTATCTTGAAGAAAGGTTCTCTAATCTCCTTTTTTTGCCAGGCAGCCCTCTGTTGCATCTCTTTCAGTTTGATTAATAGGGATTTTCCAAAATGGCATCCAGTCCCAATGTGATGACCACAAGAGACAGAAACTGGCCACTCCTGCAGTGCTGTGCTCCAGTGACCAGCCCTGTGCTCCCCACTGCTGTTCTTCACTTCACCATACCCCCTTCAACTTCCAGGCATAGGATCCTGATATGCTTTCCCTTGAGGCATTAAACAGACATTTAACTCTGGCATTTTCTCAGTGTACTCTGTGATCAAGTTACCTTTTAACAAACCAGACTCCAACTTTGTCAGGCATGTGATTTTTTCAGATTTTTGAGCCACAATTTTGTGACTGTTAATTACATAATCCACAGTTTTTAAACATCTTTCAAATAATGCAGACTCTTGGAGTACAAAAATATTCAATAGCATTCCGACAACACTGTATCTGCAGAGATAAGTCATCTCCATATATCCCTCTCCCCTGTTTGTATACTCAAAGATCACATTAAGTCTTTTTTTTTTTCTGTTGCTACAGAACATCTTTGGAAAGGGATGCTGAAYTGTTCACTCACCATGACCCCTAGAACTTTCTCAGTCATGTCATTCAGGGAGACATTATTCCACTCTTTAGCAAATGCCTGCATTTTTACTCCAAAGTAAATAGTTTCAAATTTTATTGCATTAAAGCATATTTTATTTGAATTGACTGAGTAAACCATATCTCTTTATATAATTACCTTACCATCATTTAGTAGTCCACCAATTGTTGTATCATCYATATGTGTGTGTGTATATATATATAGTCAATGGTTGAGATTATTTTTATGATAATCAGATGATCCATGAAAATGTTCAGTAGTTTAGACAGGGTGTCAATTCCCAAAGACAAGCCCTAGCAACATGCCCTAATTCACTGTTGACAGCCTTTTATAATTTGTAAGGTAGCTGACTTTTATCCATTGTCACATATACTTTAGTTATACTGTGTGGGACCACTAAATATGTTTCATCTAAGCACAATTACCTTCATCAGAAAGAAACACTCTGCTGAAAGAATGAAAACAGATATTTAATAAGACTTATTTTCCATGAAAGTAAGTTTGACTCCTGTCATTTAGCTCTGTCTCAGCTCACATTGCACCAGGGGAGTGCTCTCTGAGTGTTGCTAACAAAAGTATTTTGTACATCTGCTACTTCTTATTCATGGCTTGGACACAATAAAAGGTTAGTTAGCTCCAGCCATCATTGCTTAGTCTGGTCTTCAGGCAGCTCTTAACAGAATGCTCTAACCTCACACTGAAACAAACACTTAGACAAAAATGTCCACTCTCTGCCTCTAAAAAGTTAATCTGAGTGTCCAGAAGGGTTCTGGGCATCTTATTAAGGAGCCCACTTTTAATGACTGGGCTCCAAAACATAGTTTTAAACCCCCCAAAAAATTGCATTAATCCTCCTATATTATATTAGCATAACTGCAATTTATTTTTGGTCTTGCCATATTGATCTTTGTGCCAAAACTTTCACTAGAGCAAAGAACAGGTTCATTTGCAGCTGCAGCTCTGTCTCTTGCTGCTTCACAACAGTGTTAAATGAAGTCTTTTTGCCACCCTCCTTGCATATGTTTTTCAGTTGGTTGCTAATCACCCTTTAGCTCTGAGGGAACATGGCAACAAAAGAAAGGTCAGTGGAAGGTTTTCTTTTCTTTTAAGTCCTTTCCACCAGTGATTACAAGGCAAAGCTTAGATTTAGAATTTAATTGTACTTTTTGGTTCAGAGGTAAGATATTTCAGGTTTTGGAGGCAGATCCCTCTCCTATGCCCTTTCCCCACCCCCACCAAAATGAAGCTGCAGGAATTTAAGTCCAAAATTGCAATTTAGCCTCCGCCCATCAGATGATTAGCTTGCCCTTCGATGTGAAGTGCAGCTCTCTCATGATCAGATAGGGTGGTCTGTCCTGCCTCTGCCTCTCTCACTCCAGGGAGCATCATTCCCTTTTGATGGTATCAATGCATATTTTTTCTCAGCAGGCCCAGCTTACTAAGAGATCCAGTTCCCTTTCCATCATTATGTTATCTTCACTATTCAGGACTCCATCAGGGCCTGCTGGTGAGGAATGCTCCCATGTGAGACTGCTGAGACAACCAAGATTCAAAACCTGTCTTCCTCTACAACAATTCGAAGCTGGGGGACCATAATCACCAGCCAGAGATCAGGATGTGACAGGGTAGGTAGACCCCMCTCCTGTTGAAACTGCTATGAAGCCTGGATCCATGGAGCCAGAAGAAGAACCAACATAAGGAACATGAGGCTGTTACCTGTAGTTAGGGGATGTAGAGTGGGAGTGGACTATAAAAGTCAGCCCGCTCAGTGGAGCAGTTATAAGGGGGAATGCGCAGGAGCATGTATGTTTTAAGTTTTACCTCTGTAGGGGCTTTGCTGTCAGATTGAGATTAATATCACCAGAACTGCTCCTAAAGTGCAATGCTTGCACAGCTCACTGCAGAGTTAGAGAGTTGTTGAATGATTCAGGTTGAGAGGGAGGCCTGAAGGTCATCCCGTCCAACCAGCTGCTCAGAGCAGAGCTGACTTCAGAGCTAGGTCAGGTTGTTCAGGGCTTTGCCCAGTGAAGTTTTGAAAATCCCCCAGGATGGAAATTCCCTGGGTTCTCAGTTGCCTAGCCACTCTCATGGTGAAAATCATGTTTTGGGGTTTTTTTTAATCTAATTTAAATTTCCATTTATGAAACTTTTGTCTGTCGCCTCTGGTCTTTTTGCTGCGAACCCCTCACAACATTCTGTCTTCATCTTCTCTATTACCATTCATTAGAAATAGAAGAAATAACAGTTAGATCCCCTTCTCTTCTCCAAGCTGAACAAACTCAGCTCCTGCAGCCTCTCCTTGTACATCATGTTCCCCAGTCCCCAAACCATCCTGGTGGCCTTCCACCAGATTCCTTGTTTGCCAATGTCTTTCATGTGCTGGGTGCTGAGTGGGAGCAAAACTGAACACGGTATCCAGATGAGGACTCACAATTGCTGAAGAGAGGGGGAAAATCACTTCCCTCAACCTGATAGCTACACTTTTCCTAAGGCATCCCTGCAAAGACACACCACTGACTCACATTTGACTTATCCACTAGAATCCCCCAGTCTGTGTCTGCAAAGCTGTTCCCTAGCCAGGCAGCTCCCCGACCTGTGCTGTTTTATAGGTTATTCCTCCCCAAGCGCAGGACTTCACATTTTCCTTTGTTGCATTTCATGAGGTTCCTGTTGGCCCCCCTCTCCAGCCTGTCAAGGGCCAACTGGTGTATCAACTGCTCCTCTAACTTGGCATCACCCAAACTTGCTAAGGATGTAGTCTGCCCCATCATCCCACTCATTAATGAAGACATTAAACAGTATCAGCCCCAATACCAACTGCTGAGAAAGAGATGGAGGTGGCAGTGGTAGCTTGCCTTCCCCATTGGATCTCTTCAGTGGAGGACTCACCAGGACCTTTACTCAAAGCCTTTCTCTGAGTGAGAGGTGCTAAATCTGTAGAATGAGATCCAGACTCTTTAATCTGCATAAAACCAGCTACATTTCTTGAGGATTTTAGCATTCATGATAAAATGTCCCTGGTATATACATCAATGATTATTCAACTAGAGCAAAAACTGAAACCTGGAAGCTTTTCCTGCCTTGTGGCTACAGCACGGGCAACAGTATAATGAAAGTATATTGCGGTCTACAGTATAGTAAGCATACAACGGGCCTTCTATAGGTTTACAAGTTTAATCAAGAGATAAATGTTTTCATAAACTGTTTTCATAAAACTAATTTTCATAAGCAGATACATTTTCCTTATATTGATCCCATTAGTACTAATCTTTATGTAATGCTTTGAGATCCGTGGATAGAACTAAATATCATTATTGTGATCTTAAAGTACAATTTTTAGAAAAGTCTATTTCTCTAAAATCAGAAGTATTAGATCTGTAAAATAAGTAGAAATAATTGTCATGTTGATTTTATGAGTAGTTTCATAGAAATCAATCTTTGTCACTACCTGCATGCTTAAAAAAAAGAAGCACCCTAGTGCTCTGCTGAAGAGAAGCTAAATTACCAATAAGCACAGTTTAGATGCCAGCACTAGATCCAATACGGTTCACTCCAGCATGAAGTCTTTTGTAGTTATCACAAAATTACACATATCCCCTGGGAGACAAATGCTGGTCTTGACTTGACTTAAAACAAATATTCATTATTTTATATTAGAGCTTATAACAAATGAGTCTTCTGTGGAAAAATCTCAGGATAATGGAACTGATGACTACAGATTTCCTCAGGCATCATATTCTAGTTCAGCTATAGAAATAACTATGCTAAATAAACCCTTCTCACTAGAATTTGTCTATGTGTGTGTATGCACTCRCCCACATGTATTTTATGGTTTTTAAGAACACAACATTAAGCAAACCTTTTAACTCCAACTTAACTTTTAAATTCTTGCAATAACTTTTTGATAATAAGCTTTAGAAGAAAGGTGCTAATATCAGGGATTTGAGAAATGAAGCACTAATAATACTGTATTCAAGGTTAAGTTTCTAATCTAGTCAGCCTGCATACTGAAGACTTCCACTCTGGCCAGAGAAATGTACTACAATCTCTCCTGCAAATACCATGCTGTGGTAATTCCTGCTTGAAGGCTTTTATGAAGAGCTCTCTGAATGCTGCACCACAGGACATGAGGTCTAAATGTACACCTGGAGTATTTCCAAAACCAGTTCAGGAGAAACACCTATTTTCAGTGTTGTGCTGGAAGACATCTCCAATGGTATCCATTCCAATTTTAGAGCATCTTCCCATCAAAACTGTCTCTGCAATCAATAGAGAGAAATAGGTGTCTCTGAAGTGCAATTCATCTGACTATTTTAGGTATTTATCTTGGGATAAAATGACTCATGTCCTGGAGTTACCCATTTCTCTCCAGACATTGTAAAGTCTGACTGGGAATTAGCTCAGACATAAACATCTGCACCACATGCCCAATGCCAGGTGAAATGAATTCTACCCTATCTGTGCCTACAAGATTGGAAGGGCAGTATACTGTATAAAATCACTTGTGGTTCCTCATAAAATGAACCAGTTGATGAAGCCCAGAGTTTGTTTCTGCTTGGAGAACAGGAGAAATAGAGGTTGCAGACCAACATCACAAAACACATATTACCACCAGTTTAAAATGTCTTATCCTAGCATTCCCTAGTAGTCTGCTGCTCAGGGATGGGTAAAAAGGACATTTGGCTTTTTAAGGTCCATTTACTCAAAAAGGAGGTTAGCATCATTGAAAGCAGGTCAGCAATGTTTGGAGGAATCTCCCTCTGCACCATATACATTCCAACTGTCTGTGATGAAAAAAAGCCTGTGATAAGACTGAATTTGACACTACCAAACAGTTTCCTGATTCAGATGATCATATTAAATATGGAGAAAGACACCTGCAAACCAGGTTAAATACAGAGAAAGAGATCAATAAGAAATGTATCATCTCAGTTGTGTACCATTTGTATTATAATCAGAATGGTTTTAGAGGAAAGGAAACAATTTTGTCATGCACCAGAAGAAAAAGTTAAGCAAGGAGCATTCAGAAGCACATTCATACAGTTGGGCAAAAACCTGTTTTCTTGGGTTTTGGGTTCTTTTTGAACATGTTCATCTTCCCAAATTACTATAGAAGTCAGTATCTCAACTATACTAGCAATCCACTTGTCCCAAAACATTTTGCTTGGGTGTAGTTCAAATATTTCATTTTGCTTTGACTACTCTTTGTTAATGTTGCTTAATTACTATAATGAATTTAAAATTTGAAAGAAAAACTATTTTCATTGCTTAAAATGGAATATCCTACAAAAAAAAAGTAAAATTTAAGCCATCTGGAACACAAAGAACTTTTCTAGAATATTTTTGACCTCTCCCAACTAAACAGCTTTAGTTTTACCAAAACAATTTAAAGCTTGTTTGTCAGAAAATTCCCTCCATTTCTGACAATCTCTACCCCTTTCGGAGTGTAAAAAGAGGCCTAATTCTCTCCATATTTCCACTGTCTTGGTCAGAAATGRCTGCAACATCTCAGTGGAGATGGACAAGAGGCCTGGGCGGAGAATTTTTGTTTTGATACATTTTCTACAACACACAAGAGGATGCTAAGCAGCTGCTTGTCCTATACAGAAGGATCTTAACCATTCTGTGTGTGTTCTGGTATCTTGCTCACACATGTGCACATCCATACTCACAGATCTTAACCTAACTCACAAACCTAATGGTCTGCTTCCTATAAGGACAGATGCAGGTGGTAGCACAGTCTAGACTGCACCTTGGTCACCAGCAATAGTTAAAGCATCTGTCTTTTCCTTGACACCTTGGGCATGTCCTCTAATGCAGGCACTCTGAAAGAGGTCATTTTTCTCATCAAACCATTAAAATGGTGCAGCTCCTCTATCAGGGAAGAAATCTTTCAAAGAAAGAAAGAATAAAAATTAAGATCATTATGCTACATCTTTTATGGAAGGTCCAGGGGAATGATTCAGTGAGGACTGTGAATTTAAGAGTATAATTCTTTCAATCAAAATAAAGTGATTCAGCAGGCCATCATTTCAGATCCTCTTTTTAAAGTTTCACAACTGCCTTTAAAACTTAAGGATCAAAAGCAATTGTATTATCTTCCTGTTAAAGAAAAGTAAAGCAATTTAGTCTCTGATATTTCATCTCCTTGTGCTGTCTGTTCTGCCTGCCTGTGGGTACAATCCTGTAAGCTGTCAGGAGCCTCCCAACTTGTCTGCAGCACTTAAAAGGGTCGGGCTGGTTCTTGTCTCCCTGTCTCAGCATCAGAGTAGGGAAGTCCTCCTCTTTTCACCTGTTTTGTGGTGCAGCTGCTAGACCTGRACTCCAAAGATCCAAAGTCATGTCCTACCTCTGCCACAAAAACACCCAGGATACCTATGGCCATGTCACTCCCTGCAACCTGAGTTCCCTATCTTAATTGCTAGAAGTAGGGTTTGATCATTCAATTAAAGATGCAAACTCTTCAAGGCAGAGACTGTACTGCACAGGAATTTCTCTGCTGGTATAAAACATTCTCCTTTCTCTCTTTCTCTTTCAAGAAATGCAGTGCTTGCAAATAAACCTTTTACTCTTCCTGACCAATATGAACAGGGAGATTAAAGGCATGCAAATTGCTTTTTCCTTTCTTTTTTTATGACTCCTGCTACTTCATATCAAAGAGCATCCAGACATAAAATAATCTTTCAAGGCCCAACCTAAACACACAGAAGTTCAGTGGATATATATGTTTTTATGTTTGCATATTTAAAATTGCAATAAATGCATGCTGAACAAAAGTAGAATTTGATCCCATCTGCAGACTAACAAGACCACGGCATGCGAGGACACATCTAGGGGCTTGCTAATTTAATCTCACTTTCCTACATACTTTTCCAAGTTAAAAAATATAATCTCCAATAATATATATGCACATGTCAAGATACACTCACCTTATTCATGCTTCTCCCTCTTACACTCATGGAAAATTATGTTCAGTTACCCTATTGAATTGAGTCAACGTGTAAGAAATTGAAGAATTTGTTTTGCATTACTGTCTTTCCACAGTAGTATTGCTTTCACCCACAGAAGACACAGCACTTAAGAAATGCCTCGAATTCCACTATCCCCATCACAGGCAGAGATCTTCCATAATGCTAAAGATCTTTCACTGTCATAAGAGCAAGATGCCATTGGAGGAATTGACAAATAGCTCTCTGATTTATTTGCAACAGATTGAGTCTTGTTTGAAACAATTCAGTCTTTTGTCTTTCTCATAAGAGAAAGTAAATTTATTTTAGTCATGTGCAATTTTAGCCAAAAAGTTTGTACAAAAAAAAGGGGGGAAATCTCTGTTCTTATAAATGATGGTTTTATGAAGTACTAATTCCACCAGTCTTGCCTACCATCACAACAGGTGCTTTTTTTTTCCCTAGAAACATCATCAGTCCCACCATGGTTCACATTCCTGTACCACAGTCAATGATATTTAAACTATTTGTTAAATAGGAAACACTTTTATATGAAAGACAGAGAGAGCCATCTAAGAATACTTTAACTGCCTAGGACACTCTGGAAACCTCTGCCAGAGTTTTGTCATGTTCGTAGCATAGAAACATTCTGTGTGGAGACTGAATTTAAACCAGATATTTTGCAAAGCTTAATGGTAGCATAACTTCTTAGTGTCCCTCTAACACTGGCACTTTGTACAGGCCCTAAATTAGAAGATGAAACTATTTTTCTCTCTGTTTAGGTCCTACATCCAAAAATCTTTGTGAAAGATCATCTAGATTGTGAATGTATGTGGGACTGAGGTGGCAGAAATGCAAGATATCAGCTCTTTCACACTTCAGAAAACTCACAAAATTCTTAGAAAAGAATTTTGAAGAACTAAATGTTGGATTCAGATGCATAATGTGACCATCCAGCACCTAAACCTTTACACATCTAATCACAGCTGTCTTCATTTTGCCATCTTTTTTTTTAAATGTAATACAGCTTTTGATGAAATATTTGATTTCACATGGGGTAAAATCCAGGATACATAAAAAATAAACAGCGGTTTTGCTATAGACCTCATAAGGGTCAACATTTCATCCCCATGTTTCAGAAACTGCCAAATTTAATGATTTCCTTATTAATATCACACTATTTTTGGTATCTTTAAAGCTTCATCTCTCATAAACCAGAGGAGTATGGGAGTCTCTCAGTTTTCAAATATACATGCAGTTCACACAGGTACAGGTAAAGCTTAGAAATGTGAATCCTACAGAGCTCCAAAAACAGATAAAATGAACACTAACTATATGACCTTTCAAACAAAATATACCCACAACCCTAAGACTTTTAAGCCAATCTCATGTCAGCTCCTGGCCTGGTAATACAGCATGCATTCAGGATGTAAAAAATATTCCATTTTATATGAAATAACTGGAAGGTTTGGATGATTTGTTTTGTTCATAAATAACCATGTTTCAATATGCCATTTGCATGAAGGTTTGTAAACAAGACCACTAGGTGATTAAAAAAACACAGCAAAAGGCAATTTGGGGATTTAATTTGAAGGCTATTTTGCAAGTAATATTCAGTATGTTTTCTCCAGCTCTGCTGAGCAATCTCCAAGCAGCTTTCAAAGTCCCCGCAAGTCTGGTGGACAGCAGTAACTCCACCAATGGCCCATCCCTGAATGACCAACCTGCTATGTTAGGCTTGGTGCTTTTACTGTAGTATCAGAAGGAGAATACATATTCTTTGGAGGCATTTTTCCCCATTTCTGTGGAAGTAGAATTTTTGCAGCGCAAGAGAATGAAGTGCTGTTAGCATGTTTATTCATTTAGGGGAAAAAATCTGCTTTCTATAGAAACAAAGCCATCAGTCTCATACATATTGACAAAGTGAACACACAGCCATGACTGCAAGTGGCTTTTCTGCTTGCCCAGGCATGTGCAGAGTATCACTGACCTTGAATGACGCTGGTTGAGAAGCTCTTTTGTTGTTTAAAAAAAGAAAAGTAGCCATGAGCATGGAGGGCTTCTCAAATACTCATTCACATGTTAGTGAGGCTATAGCACAAGAAGCAGCTCTTCATGAATATCCCAGTAACTTCAGTTAATTGGATTCTGAACCATTGCCCCCCTCCAGAGCAAATTTCTGAAAAAAAGACAAAACAGCCAAAACAGAGCCCAGCATTTCCTTTAAATTGCTTTCTCAAATGATTAATGATGCCACAAGAGAAAAGATCATATTCAGCAGAGTCTTCCTAACCCTATTAGTCTGAGAAAGACCCTTAATGTCTTACCTGGTGGGAAGAAGAAGAGAGATCTAAACTGGACTTGGCTTTTGCAGCTTCTGGATTCTTGGAAATGTGAGGCCAGTAACTGGTGCAATGAGCCTTTCCTTCATACAGACCCAAAGACAGCTGGGGAAAGATATAAAATAATCTAAATAAAATGCATGAGCACTGTTGGTGGCTAATCAAAATTGCAAAYGCATGCTGCAGGAAAGGGCATGCAGCCACTAATAAATGTAAACTATTAATACCAGCTCCTCGATAAATAAAGCCACAAATCATGCCAAGACGGACCGTGAGATGCTGCAGAGCGTATCAGCAACTGCTCCAATTCTGTTTAGGAAAACAATCACGAAGATGACAAAAAAAAATTAAGGAGAAAAACATATTGAGATGCAGTAATAATAACAATAATAATAATAATAATAATCTTCCTTTCTCTTTAGCAAAAGGTATAAAGTCTTTCTTTAAGCTGGGGGAAATGGTTTTACAGGCTTTGACCTCGAGTCTGATTTTTATTCTCATTGTAGTTCTTTCTGCATTGTCCTGCCCACATGCAGGACATTGAAGTAGGGATCAGGAGCTTTCACTCCTACTCTAATCGTAATACATTGTTTTTATAAAACATTTTCTAACCATCCAATTTCAAAACACTTTGCAAAGGGCAAGCCTTTATCCCCACAATGAGGCAACAAACTGCATGAAAAATCAGTTACCCCCAGTCAGCCCATAGGCCCCAAAGACGGTCAGGAATCTGTGGCTTTGCACCTACTGTTACAGAAGTTAAAAGCAGCTCCCAGCTGGGGATAATGGTGCAAGATCACACCTTCAGGGACCGGCTCTGCGTTGGCAGACCTTCCGCAGCATAATGTCCTGGTGCTCACAAGGCCTTAGCATGGGACAAATCCTGCTCCTCTGTAGCCACGCAACTGGGGAGGACAAACAGGGGTGAAAACAAAGACTTGCAATCAAATAGTACTTCTGAAAAATGGGACTACATTTGCACACACAGCCCAGCAGTGAGTTTAATTAAATACTACACATATTTACTTACTGAAAAATCCTGTTTCATTAACATAAACAGATAGGAGAGCATCAGTGCATGACAACCCACAGGGCACTGGGGAAAATCTGTTTTGAATTTTGTACATCAATCAAGTGATTCATATACATGGTATTTGCAACTGATGGCTGGCTGAATAGAGTCTAGTGATTTTTACACCAGGGTACACCACTAAAAACATCTCATTAATAGATAATCAGCTTCTACTGATCAACTCCTCGGATGCATTCCAAAGCATCTGTTTTGCCTGTTTTGTGATTTAGATCTGCTAAGTGTGATGAAAGCAGATTTGTGTTATTTCTTTACTCATTAACCTTATTATACTATTTCACCCTCAGCACTGCTTTATTAAAAAAAAAAAAAATTGTAGCATTTTTCCTTACTTCAAGTGAAAAATGTTGGCCCAGTAACTTGCCCATTATTTCATTATGTTAGTGCTAATAATGTAATAGCAAGAACCATTCTAAGCAAATACTATTTTTAAAGTGAAAAGTCAGGAGAATAATTACTTTTTTAGCTAAATTAAATAGTTTATCACTGGACACTTTTAGACTCCAAGGGATTTTGGTGACATTTTTTTCCTGCTAGCGCTACACAATCAGATGAATGGGAAATTAGTAGGTGAAAAATGACTTACAGGTATAACATTTTTTACTTAAGGCATATAAAATGTTTATCATTTGCTTTCCAGAGTGATATTCTAAGGGTTGCTTTAAGCCTTTTTTCTTCTGCGTAGTAATATACTTCGAAATGCAGGAATTTTTTTAAAAGGTGTTAGCTATGTCTATAAACATGTGGTGGTTTCCAGCTTTGTTATAAGTTACTGCACCTGAAGCTATTTATGGCCACAACACTCATGTTACACCTATATCGTTTATATCGTTTATATATTTGAATTTGGAGGTAAAGTAGCTAAGGGCTAGTCACACCTACATCAGATTTGCCAGCACTGTTTTCTGATGTCTTATTTTCAGGCCCTATTAAACTTGACACAATGATAGGTGGAAAGGGGAGAGGAGACTAAATAAATAAACAGACAGAAAGCTTTGAGAAAAGAAAAGCTTTCAGCCCAGCTTGCTGTAGCTTAATTTGTTTCTTTGAAAATCTTAGCTGCTAAAAACCTAACCTACAGCTGACATCCAAATTACAGCCCCAAAGGTACCCCATGCAGGGCTCTAAAAAGAACTCATTTATCCTCTCTGCCCACTCTTTTTTCTTCCACATTGCTTTGGCTCTGTGGATTAGGCAGTACCCGCAAAAGAGTTATTCGCTCAGAAACGTCTGCAGAGCTCAGCATCCATCCAGGATCTTCAGGGTATGCTCAGGCAGAAAGGATGCTGTAGTGCTGCCCAGGCCCTTGTTCAGTGGAGCACAGCGGTAAGCCACTGGCTGAAGCCTTGCAATAGCAATACATGTCAGAGCCTCCACACCAGGGAGCCCCTGTCACCATCTTCGGACCAAGGTCTGGTCCTTGCTCCACTTCCTACCATGGGAATGAGTTGGCCTAAGTGGCAGGTTGCCTCTCTGTGAGTTACAGTCTCCTGAATGCATTTGCCCTTGCTCTGAGGGAAAGTAYTGGGAGCCAGTTCCCGCTGGTTGTAGCAGCACCTCGTGCAAGGCAGGCAGAGATCAGCCTGGGCTCTCTCCATCCTCCCTCAGTTCTGCTCACATGGACAAGGAAAGGATGTAACTAACAGCTGAATGGGAACTCARTCCCTCGTCATACCATGAGCAGAATCATCATAGCATGACCTTCATTGTGGCCATACCTTCTGGAATCATAAACCTGTCCTCACTATTCCCCTGTGTACTAGAGCATGGCTCCTGCTTCATCCCTTAATATCAGCAGCAGCAGCCTGAAACATTTATGTTCTCAAGCTCCTCAAACTTCCCTTATTAAAACTCACAGATTCCATTTTGTGAAATCTTGGCCATATTCACTAAAGCCACCCTACTAATAATGCACTTTGATAAGTGGATTAGGTTTTAGTACAAGCTTTAAAACCATTTAAATACGCTTGAATAAATTAAAAAAATAAACTTTTAAAATCTCATTTCAGAGACATAGCTACAACAAAATTAAACTCAGCAGTAACACTGGTTCATTAGAAAGGCCGTAACTGTGGAGCCTTCAAGGGATGTAGATGGCATATGGCCCTCTTACTTTTCTGTCACTTGTACTTTCTGACAAAGGAGTGTGACATGGAAAATCCGAAATTTGGGGTTATCTTTGTGGCTGGTGGTTACTGGCCTCCTCACGCAAATGAGAACAKCAGTGGGTCTTGCAGCGTTATTCGCTTGCAGCTGGACTATGCTGAGTGCAAGTCAGATGCAGCCCAGGACTGGGGCCGTCATGTTCAGCTCTCCTTGTACAGGACCCTGAAAGCCTGGGTGTTCCCGCTGCTGTGAGCTCAGAGATGTTTCTGCACTGCAGCTTTGAGCTTTGTTTTTTCATGGGCTTGGCCCATGTTACCCTGAATTCCTGGAGAAAAACCTGTTGACATTGAGATATATCATAACAGAGATTTATCAGCAGTTGAGCAAAAAGACTTTCTGTTCAGTTGTTTAAACAACAGTCGGAAGGTACAGTTAAAACATAATTTACTGACGAGTCAATTTTAGGTTTAAACCAGTCCTTAAAACACCCCCTAGTGGCTCCTTGCATCATTTCAAGTTATGGGGTCTAGTTTCGCAATCACTTAAGAAATACCTTCACATAATGAATTAATTTACTGTATTTTGCAACAGAATCTCTTCCCAGGCAGAAAATGATAGTTCTTAATTTATTTACCTACTTATCACTGAGAAGAATAATCTATGTCAGCATAAACAGATGCTTTGTATGCAAAGAACATTTGTAACTGCTGCCCATTTTCATCTCTTCACAGAGGAAGAGAGAGATATGTACATTTGTAATGTCACAGATTCCTTTTTGGTTCAAGCTGTGATTTATGTTTCAGAGATGGTTAGAGAAAACAGCAACATTTTATCACTAGACATAAACCCAGTAATTCTACGCAAGCTTAATATCTTTGATCATCATTAATGAGCCAAATATCACAGACAGTTTTGTTGATTCAGTTTCATGGGAGTCCATGGAGTTAGGGCAGAATGAAACCTAGATATTCCTCCCCTACAGGGGCATGGTATGCAACAGGTCCAAGTGAGATTTTCTCCAGCCACAGGATAATAGGCAACATCCTTCTTCACTATGGGCTTTCCAATGATAAACAGTACATGCAAAACACAGGATAAAGTATGTCGCTAACCAGTGCAATAAAATRTTAAAAACAACAGAATTTGACCATGAGAGGTTTTTTTACAGCACCAGGCAGGTTAACTGAACACTTACATGAGTTTCAAAATTCAGTATTTCCAATCTACCTTCCTCCAAAGAGAAATAGACCTTGTTTTCTGACTTCCTGGTAATGTGCATAGTACAAAATAAGCTGTACTCACAAAAAGATTCATGTACTCAGAAGCTGGGAACTGCAGTTCAAAAGCATGAAGTCTCTCACTGCATCAGACTTGCAGGGCTTTGGATCCAGGCTCCAATGCAGGTAGCAGTAAGCATTGGATGCTGGAGTATCTTTTTCAAATACCTTGTAGTGACTTAGATTAAAARCTTCCAAGATACAGAGATGCTGAATGTCCTTATCTAAGACAGCCTTGCCTGGGCCCAAAGTTTCATAGAAAATCACTGCTACTTTCTCTCTACTGTGCCGAAGCTCGTTTTTGAACATGAGATGTAAGTTCTTAAATCACATAGTTAATTTCAATAATTTTATTTGCAATGGAGCTAAAGGAAAGGAACAAAGCAACCATCACCTGGAAGACAGGAGAATTAGCTTCTATTAAAGTCTCATTCTATTAAAGTCTCACTTCAACTATTTGAGGCTGGTTTATGAACAGGAAGACTGATGTTTTATCTCCTTTCTAAAACATTGAAGCAAATGCCAAACACACCATGAAACATTCTTAGATTCATTTATGTACTTATTTTTACAATGCAAATAAAATGCTGTCTTCACTTTTATTGCATCTGATAGGCTAATTGGAATTAATATAAGCACAATTAAAATTAACTAATTGGTCTAAAATCTGATCTTTAAAGGCATGCCACAGTGCACAGCCAGGCAGAGCATCACAGTCAGTGTTCCAGCAGTGTCAGCCTCAATCAGCATCCAAGCAGCTCAAATCTCTGGAGGGTTTACTAGACACCTTCTCTCATTAGACCTTTCCTAAGGAAAATACTGAATACTCAAATCAATAAGAATATTTGATTAAACTATAAATACACCAAATGGAAAAATCAGCTTCAAAGAGCAACGTCTCCAAATGAGTAACAGCTCTCAAGAAAGTCATCTTAGCTTGAGACAGATTTCTTGGTATGGTTCTAAATGGCATGTTTTCTTTCTGTTCTAGTTGAAGGATGTGTTGTCTGCACTTCAGACTGATGTGATAGTAATAGCAATGGTTTGTGGCATCTTTTTCTACTGCTTATTTGTCTAGGACTGTGCTGCTTTTGTTTTAAATGGTTGCAAGAAGTAAATGGTATGCTTTCCCTCTATATTATTGTTCTTCCAGTAATGCACACATTATTTACTGCTTTAATTTTCAAAGCGTGGCTTCTTTTTGTCAGAGCTGTTTCAAATCATCAAGATGATAGAAAGAATTTGTAGCATAGTTGTGAGGAAGGCCCATGGGTGGAAGCTAAGAAATCCTGCTGCTCACTTCCTCTCTTCTTTTTCCTGTCAGTCCTACCTACCAGTGCTAGCTGAAAAAAACAGCTGGAATGAAAATCTAGACCCATCCGTAACCCCCCAGTTGTCATGCCCATAATTTTCAGCAATACTGGTCTTCATAGGACTGGACCATGCCTTAATATATGTTGGTTCAGTACTCACTGTGATAACACCATAAGCTTACTTGAAGTTTGAAGACACAAAGAATAATAAGAAAAAGCAAAGAATGCATAATGCAATCATAATAATATAAAACCCTATTTTGGGCTTCAACTCCCCTCACCCAATACCATTCACAGCTTTGCCTTCCTTCGGTGACTTCACAGGGTACATTTAACAACCCCTCCTTTCTTTCTCCTCCAGCGTTCCTGTACAAACCCCACCCCAGTCACAGGTGCTAAGTCAGGGATGGCACTGGGCACCTACTTTGCCACTGATATGAACAGTAGCTGAGATACCTAAGGTGGGATTCAGTTGAGATTAAGACATTCAGGCTTAATTCAATTGGCCCGACAGAAGAGTATAAAGCCATTGGATAGGCTTAGGCTGTCTGTATAGGGCTGGTAGATGTGACACAAGACTTATAGGAGACCTGTGCCCTTCTGGAGTGCTAGCTGGAGACCACGCAGAGCAAAACAGCATATCTCCAGTAGTACTAAATGTATATCAATGGAGGATAGAATTAAAGCTTTTGTCAGTACAGTGGGCAGCAATTCAGCTGAGGCTCAGTTTGGTTGTCTAAACATAGGTGCCCGGAGCGGCTTGACAGGCTTCTGGATATCTGAGACATCCCTATAGGACTAATTTATGTGACACAATATCTCTATAGGGAACTGTGTCCTTCTGGTTCCCAAGACATCATTTAAGTTGGCACTTGGACACCTATGTCTAGTCAGCTGGACTGAGCTCCCGCTGCCTACTGAGGAGTGAACTGAATGAATCTCCAAACTCCATTAACTTTATTGATTAGATCTTCATGGCTTTTCTATCACTTCTTTTTCAAGTTCTCTCCTGTGTACTCAATAACATTCATGTTCAAGTTGACTTTTTGAACCCATATTGTTTGAGGTTCACAATTAGAAAAAACAAAAATCTCTGCTCTTCTTTGCCCTGCTTAGTCCATATATTATGCACTGCGAATAAAACCCAATCAGTATTGTTGAAGTGCCACCAGTTAATCAAATAGCATAGCTTTCTTTTTAGAGAACAGCAGTACAATTAAACAAGAGGCAAGTGATTACTTAAAAGTGATATCTATATAAAAAGAAGTGATTTAAGGTAAGCCTAGTAAATCCATTGTGCTCGTTGCCAGGTAGCTCAGATATTCCACAAAAGCTCGAAATATGGAAAAGTGTTACCTGCAGGAACTGCTCTTTTAAAACATCCCCGCAAGCTCCTGACCCTCATTTATCAAAAGCTTGCAACTGAGCAATTGTAGTAGTGGTGTTCATTGCAGTAAATTACCAGCACATGCACAAAAAAAACCAAAAAGCAGCTGCGCAATATCAAAAGAAAGAAGAACAGTCTCCCTCACGTTACTTCGGTGCTTTTTATTAAGAGTTAAATGTTGTTAGCCCTTTGACCAAAGCAGTCAGGAAATAAATGGGAACTTGTGGTAATATTTCCATTTAAAGAAAAAGAAATGGCTACTGTGAAAGAGGTATGGTCTTTAATATAACCTTATTTCTTTGTGAAAGATCAACAAAGCTCTGTCCCTCTGAATAGGCAGAAACAATGACAGCAGACAGCTCTTTCACTCACAATTTCCAAACCTACTTTTCCAATGTGTTGCCTTCCCTAAGAGCTCTATTTTCCTACTTTTCCTCAGGGATACACTCACAGCTGCTTCTCCGTTTTTCTGCTGGTTTTCTCCTCTCTTTCTCCCACACATTCAATTTGTCAAACAATTTCTTAGCCTCTGTGTTTGTACCTAGTGTCAAAGACCCCCCTCCCATTCTCACTATTACTTTCATATTGCTGGGTGGCACCATTCCTTGGGTGGCTTTTCTTATTTTCCCTTACCATTACAGTATATGACCTTCACATAGTTGCTTTCACTTAGTTCCCAGTAGAGGCTGAATAAGACCTGTCAGGTTTAAATATGTCTACACTGGTCTTGCAAACTGAGATCCACTATCCACTTAATGGCAAACTCAAGCACTTTCCAGTATATCAGGGTTTAGGAGCTGTATCACTGGGATAACACATAGCTGTTGGTTCCACCACTCTTCCCACTCAGGCCACAAAATTAGCAATGAATGTTGCATTAATTATAAGTATGCAAGCAGACTCACACACACACACACACACACACACACACAAATAATATTACAGAGCAGAATCAAAAATCAGGTAAAGTGACAAATGTATTTCTCACATCTGAGAAACTAAAACTATTTTTTGAATATGAAGATGGAAGGAAATGTGATAATTCTTAAGCCAAACTGAGGTCCTTACTCTGTTTTGAAATAGTATTGCTCTACAGTGAAAGAGATACTCTTTTTCCAGCAGAATTCATGAATGACTTTGGAAATACTGTAACCAATACAAACATACAGTTCTGGAATAAATCAGACTTGAAAACAGTGTTGAAAATGTTCATAATTTGGCAAAAAATAGGAAAAAAAAGTTTAATGAAATGTTCTGTTTTATCTTCACCAGAGATTTTGACCCAGTCAATGGTATCACACTCTAATAGTGTCCAAAATCAAATAAGAAACAGCCCTTAGATAACAGAGTAAGCTAAAGCTAGAACAGATCTGTGGAGTACAGAGAAACGTAGGGAGACCTCCTCCTGTCAGGCCTTTCACTTTCACATAAAACCTATTTATTGCAGTTACAAACCACTCCAAAGCACCCTTTCCCAGCCTGGCAGCGTGGAGGTGAGGCAGGCATCTCTGTGGTTCTTGCATCTGTTTCACACATCAGTATGAGGTTGGATGGTGGTAAGACCTTTTTATTAGACATAGTGCTGTGTTACAGACTGAGCATATCTTAGATGGTGAAAAGCTTCTGCAAGCAGTAGAGCTTAGGTCTATCCAAGTATTCAGGTATATAAAGTGAACAGATTTCACTGGAGGTTTGCCACCTTAGCGGCAACTAAGTGCCAATATTCTGGCAACAAGTAGTTTAGATGTCATAGCCATGTATGGTCACTCTATAGCAAATAAGAGGATAACTGTTGTTCATCTTCTACAGATGGGGGTGTGCATTTGCCATTAAGAAGATAGATACAGAACTCCACTAGCTTTGATTGAGTTATTTCACCTCTCAGCCAACAGGCAAAGGAGTGCAAAGACAAAATAGAGAAGTCATTCTCTAGAAGTCATTACTCAAGAAAGCTTAGAGGTGCCTAAGCATGGATGTGTTATTCATCATAGATCCCATTTTGTGCATAAAGGCAGGCCATGGACCCTCAAGGTATCACTAAGCTGCCTTTCAGGATCAAAAAAAATTCACACACATTATATTTGGTGTACCACAAACAGTGCTTGAAGAGACTAAAATGAAAACTTATAGCTCTGGTAGAGCAGTGATCACATGTTCTAGTGCTACATTAATCTTGCCTAGGGTTGACTTGGGAGCAAAAAGCATGGAAAGATCCCATAAGAGAATCCAAAAAGGAACCATAGAAGTCCCCCTTCCCCCCGATCTATTTCCATCAGAAGGGATTTTCAGCGCCATCCTTTAGAAAGAGTGTTTATAACACTCTCTTTTCTTCAGAGGGCTGAATACTAATTCAGAACTCAACTACGTGGAAAAAAATAATTATTGAGAGAGTGCCAAAAGGCTTTTATGAAGCTAATGAATTAGCTCAAATTTGAAGAGAAGGTCAGTAAATTCAATGGTTTCTGAAAGATCACTTATCTTCCTCTGTAAAAATATTAGAGACCCTCTAATACTCTTCAGGCTGTCCATTTCCTGCAAGCTTCTGACCTTCTAGAGCAGGCAGGAAGAATTTGGTGTCTCTTTGTTAATACTTGGGATTTGTAAAAGGAGACTTTTACACTTGACATTTTTTCTAAAACCATTTATTTTCTAAGACCCCCTGCAGCATTCATAAGGGCCAGCTTCTTTTTGTCAAACATAGCTAATCAAAACTCTGTTGACAGAAGGACAATTGCTAATTACATCACAACTAAGAACTCTTGGTATGTATATCTTTGCTAGAAACCAATAAAAGTCCTACACTGGGTTTCCTTAATGCATAAGCAATATGCTCCTGCTTTCTGGTGATTTGAACAGAACCTGCTGTATTCCTACATTTCTCATTTTGTAAACAGTAATACTAATAAAAAGAATTGTAAACATATTGGATAGTTTATACCAGGGAGTATGGCTTTACTTTGAAAAAAAAAAAAAATGGCAGAACAGAGTTCTGTGTTTGCTGTTTCTCAATGATTTCCAGATCAAGCATGTTGACTTTATAAATATTGTACAACTCTCCATGCAAACTCTACTTGGAATCTGAGAGCTCACTCTAACATCTTGCTTTCTTGTGTATCTTTGCCAGTGGTAATGATTCAGAACATCCTCAATGGTGAGTCTTACCTGAAAAATGCAAAATAGTACAGAAATTCTTGAGCAAGTGGATTCCTAATGGATAAGTCAGTTTACACAGCTCTGCACAACAGCCTTCTGTGCTATCACAGTGTTAAGCAGGAATAGTACCATGGTACCACATGGTTAAGCTGTATCCTGTATCATGCAGATATATGTGTCCACTAACTCAAGCATATCCGGTATACCTGAATTACTCTATTGCTTATTCCCTGGCTCCCACCACTTTAGAGGGGAGAATAAAATGAGAACCAAGAGATCACAGGTAACACTGGAGAAATGCCAGGCAGGAATAAAATAAAATCTAGCATCATTGAGAAGGGAGGAAGAAGCAAACACCTTAAAATGTTGTTTTTACAATAGTGTTTGTCTGTAAGCAAAGCTTACTAATGTTTCAGGAGTTAGGCATTTGAAATTATGTTTTAAAACTGAAATGAAAAAGCACCCAAAATGTGTAATTATGTCTTAAGATCACAGAGGCATCACAGTGGCATAGAAAGGACTCAGGGCCAAGTACTATGTAGCATGGATTTAGCCAGTCAGAGCAATGCAGCCAGAAACACTTTGCACCACCTGGCCCGGGAACCAGGATTTAYTCCCAGGAGCAGATGCACTTAGCAATGTAGATGTAACCTACACACTGTAGGGTTTTTGGTCAAGTCAAGCCGATGTCATTAGAGAATGGACCATGTCATGTAACAGAATTTGTCTGGTTCTGAGTTTTAGGGAGCTAGTCCACTATCTTAGAGAAAAATTACTGGATAAAAGAATCACAATCAGACAAGCCTTTATTGCTTTTACCCGTTGTGCTGTGTATGACATGCCTTTTGACAAACAGAGAATGCTTTGCTTTCAAGAGATTGTTCTTGTGACACATTATTTCCTGCTCTCAGAAGGAAAGGGTTTTTGACATGCTGGTAAAGTGAGCTGCAACTTTAGTGTGAAAGTGTCACATGATTCCATTCAGATATTGGTATAGGGGGTGAAATCTGTCCCTGTGGGATAATGGTCTGTGATTATCTGTGATCCTCCCTGCCGTGGGGTAAACAGTGGATACAAAAGGTGATTTGCGGCCTGATGCCCATGCCGGTGAGGGGTGAGACAACGCCCAGGGCGAGGCGGAGGTCTCACCGCTCGACATTGCTCCACCCAAAACGACACCTGGGGCAAGGCGGGAGTCTTGCAGCCTGGTGTTGTTGATAGRGGCAAAAGAAAAAAGGCCAGCAGCCACTGACACCCTCTGCTGAGCTCGACAAGGACCAAACATCCCACAGTGTTTGACTCAGCCCCACCTCGCCAAGAGTATAAATTCAGTGCATAAACGATCCTCCATTTGRAGGACGAGAACACCAACCTACGGATGGGTCGACAGGCCTGGACCTCTCTCCTCCCCAAAACAGGGATGCCTTTTTGGTAAGGTTTGCGCCTCTGAGAACATCAGACRTTACCCCGGGAAAAATACCATTGTTGAAAGCGCTTAATTATCAGTCTGAGCTCAGAAAAAGTAGAATTTGTTGCAATAAGTGCATTTATCACTGGCAATCCTGAACCTGTTGATCTGTCGCTTTAAAAATTTGTTTATTTTGATCAACTCTGTGAACCTGACTCAGTGAAAGTCCTTTTGAGGAGGGCTCTGGCAGGCAAAGTTGATTACCCAGTAAGGGAGGGCCTTTCTTATTTTGTTCAACTTTGCGAACCTGACTCAGTGAAAGTCTTTTTGAGGGGGGCTCTGGCAGGTAAATGTTGCTTACCCCTTTCCCTCCCTTCACGCGACAGTAACAGTCCCCGGTAGGTTACACTTCAGACACGTTAAAAGGGGTCTAAAGCATAGCTTCTCTTTAACATCCATCTTCAACATACATATACTCTACATAGATGGATAGTTTAGACAGATCATTTCCCTCATCTGGCTTGTCTTTATGCACAGCACAGACCATAAATTTTTACTCAGCAATTCCAGAAAGCAGGGATGAGCTGGAGAAATTCTTTACAAAGACATGAAAAGTGAGTTTAAAGATTCACAGTAGTAGTAGTAGAGAATAAAGAAAATGACCAGCAGAAATCTTTCTTCATCTCTGGTATAGTACTGAAGCAACAAAGGAGTAAAGCAGTCAGCCCACAGTCATGGTGTCTTCACTGCAACTGGTAAAAAGCAGAAGCATGACCTTAATCAATATTGAGGTAGTGTAAATTCTATTCCTAACCTAGCGACAATTATGAACAACCTTTTAATTTGAAATGTATCCCTATACTTTCAAAGATCATTGGTCAGAAGAAAAAAGATAGTCGTCTTTTTTTTTTTTGCCTTCATGGGAAATAAGTCCATTAAATGCATAGAGCTAACAACCAATTACTGTGTGATAAGCTGAAGGGAGATTTGGAGGCTGGATCTGGAGAAACCAGCTGTTAACCTCAGACACCTCTGAGGATCCTAGAGCTAATGACATTGCCTAGTCAACCTCATCTTTTTGTATTGATCAATTTGCATTTCACTAGAGAATTTAAACTAATTTTACTAGAAAAAATCACCATTAGGAGCAAAAAACCTGAAAACTCTTTCTTTACTCTTTCTTAGGGAGTTGCAGATTGCTGCTGACGCAAATATTACATCAACACATACAGGCAGGAGAAACAGAAAATGTTCTCATTCGATATGTAAGTAATGTGAACAGTCCAATAAAGAACATGGTCTTTATCACACTTGTCACGTTCCCAAGATGTTATCATGGCTTACCACCAAAATAAAATAAAGCCTGAAGTTGCTTAATCTTTGAGGAGTGTTGAAATTCAAGAGGAATAATAAATACAGAAAAGTTGTTCCGAGAGAAGCTTAGGGATTTATCTATGCAACTTCCATTAATATATATTTGATGGGAGCTGAGCAAGTAAATCCCCATGCACTGCGCTGAAAGTTTGCAATAGGGTGCTGAAACAAATATTTATGTTTGAATATGTTTTTGCCCCTCCAGAAGCTAAACACTGCATACATTTTCCAATGCCTTTCCAAGTCCAGTAGCATCCCCAGTTCTTGCATCTCAAAGGGTCCCAAAAGCACTGGGAGAATCACTTCATGGATGCAATGCTGCCCACTCTAAAGTGGAGAGTAACAATTTCTTTGTGTCTGACAGGGAAATTTTGATCTAGTGGACTGCATGACTAGAAAGCTGCAATGGATGGATATAGACTCTTTAGGAAGGACAGGCCAGGAAGGCAAGGAGGGGGGAGTTGCCCTTTATGTGAGAGAGCAACTGGAATGTATGGAGCTCTGCCTAGGAGTGGACGATGGACTGACTGAGAGCTTATGGATAAGGAATAAGGGGCAGTTGAAGGCCCATAACTAGCAGTGTACTCCAGGGGTCAATACTGGATCCAGTACTGTTCATCTTATTCATCAATATCTGGATGATGAAGCAGAGTGTATCCTCAGCAAGTTCACTGGTGATACAAAACAGGGAGGAGAGGCTGATAAACCTGATGATGACTGTGCTGCCATTTGGAGGGACTTGGACAGGCAGGAGAAATGGACAGAGAGGAACCTCACAAAGCTCAACAAAGGGAAGTGCAAAGTCCTGCCCCTGGGAAGGAATAACCCCATGCACCAGGACAGGCAGTGGGGCAACCTGCTGGAAAGCAGCTTTGCAGAGAAGGACCTGGGAGTGCTGGTGGACAACAAGTTGACCATGAGCCAGCAATGTGCCCTTGTGGCCAAGAAGGTCACAACAGCATCCTGGGCTGCATTAAGAAGAATGTTGACAGCAGGTCAAGGCAGGTGATCCTCTCTCTCTACTCAGCTCTGGTGAGGCCACATCTGGAGTACTATGTCCAGTTCTGGGCTCCCAAATACAAGAGAGATGTGGAGCTACTGGAGTGAGTCCAGTGAGGGGCTACTAAAATGATTAAGGAACTGGAGCATCTCTCCTGTGAGGAAAGGCTAAGACAACTGGGATTGTTTAGCCTGGAGAAATGAAGGCTTGGGGAGGGATCTTATCAGTGTGTTTAAATATCTAAAGGGAGGGTGTAAAGAAGATGAAGCCAGATTCTTTTCAGCAATGCCCAGTGACAGGATGAGAGGCAACAGGCGCAAATTGAAACACAAGATGTTCCATGTGAACATGAGGAAAAACTTCTTTACTGTGAGAGTGATTGAGCACTGGAACAGGTTGCCCAGAGAGGTTGTGGAGTCTCCTTCCTTGGAGATATTCAAAAGCCATCTGGACACAATGCTGGACGATGTGTCTAGGTGACCCTGCTTGAGCAGGGGGGTTGGACTAGATGATCTCCAGAGGTCCCTTCCAACCTCAGCCATCCTGTGATTCTGTGATTCTGTAACAAGGGCAGTTCAGACCTTTAATTGTCACCCTGGTGCTATGATCCTTATAGAATTAATAGATAACTAGATTAGCCAGAAACAAAACTTCAGCAACAATTAAAAAGTGCTCAGCTCAGTTTTTAAAGGAATTGTCTTGGCTTACATCGTAGCCAGACAAGATTTTAAGGCAACATAAGCCAATGTAGATCTACTGAAATCAGAGGAATTACACTGATCCATATTAGTTTCAACAGAGCCATGCTATTCTTCAGCAGGTGAGGATCTAGGTCCTTCACATTGCACCTACACTGGTAGGAAGAAGGCATTAGGTAACACTGGTGCGTTTGAACCTGTGATATCAGTGCATCAAGGGAAAAAAATCAGATATCCACATTGATCTTTCCAAAGTTTGGAAGCTCTCTCAGTACAGCTCCCATCATCCTGCACTGCTATTAAACACAGAACATAAAATTTGTCTAGTCACAATGACAGGCTCAATGACTTCGAAGAGATGGCTTTTGAATTATCTGGGAAAGCTGCTGCACTGTGGCATTAGACTTAAATTTATGGAGATGCTCCTTAAAATCTGAATGTAGCAAGCTCATTTTTACAAACAGTGAAAGGGAGAAGATAATTTCTTTGCATAATTAAACAGCCAGTGGTGTCATTAAGCTAACTTGCTTCCTTTGCTTGTTTGTGATATGTTGTCCATCTTGCCTCTAGTTTAGTGCTTGGACTCCAAGGACTAGCTCCCTGTAGTTCATTTTAAAAAAAGAAGAAATTTTCCATGACTAGAAACATGCATTTTTTCAAACATAAAAATGTCTGTAGTTATTTTTTTCATGTCAGAATAGGAAAACAGAAATCACCATGCTGCAGTCCATTATTTCAATTTCTGACAGGACCTGGTACCCCATCTTTCAGAAGAAGGCAAAAGCCATCCCAGACTAGGCAGCTGGGTTTTAATCTATCTCCAACCTCAGGTCTCCTTCTAATTTCTAATCATGTTTGGGCTTAAGCCTGAAGGAAAAAAAGCTTAATATTTTCCAAAATATTAGTTTTTATGATTGCATATCACTCTGTATTATCCCTATATATTTTCAGTCCTTACTCTGACCTCCCTACGTGCTTCTGACCTCTATGCCATGGTGGAGCTCTGAGTTCTGACTTAACTTACAYAATTGTAGGAAAAGGTATGTTCTTTATGCAGTCCTGAATTTGCCACTTCCTTTTGTTACTGTGTTCTTGATCTAGGGTTAGGGAGAGAAGGAGAAAGGAAACTTCTAGTCAATCTCTGTCCATTGCACTGTAGTTACATAAAGAAGCATATGCCTGCAAGCTGGTGTAAAAATGAACTTCCAAAAATATACTGCAATTTCTGTGGAAAGATTAATATGCGAGGGAGATGGAGTTAGATTTGGTGAAACAAGCAGTGGACTGGATTGTGAATCATTTCCTCACAAACCTTCCCATAAAACTAACCCTACTGATATCAGAACAGCTATTCCACTGAGCAACTTCTCACCCAAGAGAGGCACAGAAGTCTGGAAGACTCAAACCAGGCACAGATGAGCAAAATCCCACTTTATAGCACTGTGATTCATCCAAAAGTTCTGTGTTGCCAGGGTTTTATTCAACATTAAAAGTGTACTTTATTTTGAGCAAGGCTTTCACAAAGTGTCTACTCAAGAAATAGCACAGAAAGCCCATCATTTTCCAGATGATGTCTGAGGAGACAAATGGACACATCAAATTCAGTTATTGATCAGGCTTATAATATTATCTTCCTGGCTTGAGACACTGGGACTAATTTTTCTAAGGGAGAAAACACAGCCAAGAAAAGAGAGACTTGTTTCAGCTTGAAAAAAAAAATAGTAAACTACATATGTAAAATTTGACAAAAAAAGGGGAAAAGCCACCTTCAGTGCAGGGCTCTGAAAGCTGTGCTTGAAACCCAATAAATTAAATAGGAAGTGCTAGATAAACTGTTCCCATGGGCCACAACCAGTAGGACTAACTCGTGGGAGGCAGGGTGAATTTTAGCTCTGAAGCTGCAGCTCCCTGAGCAAGTGAATAAAGAGCAAATCTTAGCTCTCATTAGAAAAAAAGGAGAACTAGTAATGCCTCATCCTAATGGGTTCAGAAGAAACCTGAATACTGTGGTGTCAGTAAATCACAGATGTTTGAAAAAATGTGGTGAAGAAAATAACTGGATACTGAATATTTGAAGATTTCTCCAGGTTCAAAACCAACCTCATGATTTGTGACACCTCCTTTATGGTTTTTGACTTTGAGGTTGGGAGGATCATCAATGCTTTCTTTCCATGAGTTTCCAAATCACAAGGAGAAAGAGTGAGGACATGAGCCTTTGGTGACCACAAGTACAGTATAGGGCAGTCACCAAGTTAGTTTTAAATGACCTATTAAAGGGATTGGAAGAGCAGCAAGGCAGAATCCCTTATAGTCTGCCAAGATGCAAGGGAAGGTCAGCAAAGTAAAATAACTCATGTTAATACTGCTGTAGCTAGGTTGTAGTTAGTAACTGAACCAGCAAGTTTAATGCTCAATCAAGGAATCTATATATTACTAAGGGACCTCAGTGTAGATGCACCTTATAAACTGTAAGAAAGAGTAACTTCAGCATCAGACTTCTGCTTTACCCTCCCAGAAAAACTTATTTTGGCCATCATTCTTGTCTCCCACTCATAGCGAAATAAAATAAACATGAATAATCTGAATTTCTGCAGCTAGTTTTAGAAAAGCAATTTTGTAAAAATAGCATCTTCCTATCTGACACCTCTGGAGTTGCATTTAAGGTTACTTCTGTAAGCTGTAGAGATGAGAGTGAGAATTTGATGCTTTTCTCTGCTTTCAATCCCCAAGACTCACTGCAGCTTCAAGAGACAAAAAGAGGAATGGTTCTGTTCATTCTTATGCATTTACCACTGACTTGCTTGCTAGTGTCCTGCCATATCCAGCTGCAGATAGAAGAAGAATAAAATGGCTGGACAGATGTCACTGAAGACACAATTTGTCTTTCAGATGATGGAAGAAAGAACCAAGATTAATTCTGGCACTGCATGTTGAGCTTTTCAGGGTTTAGTGCTGAAAGCCCCAAACCAAGAAAATAACCTCAGGCTAGACTTTGGTGCTGTGTTGCTGCATTTATGAACTGAATTTGCTGAATTTGTGAACTCATTTGATTTGGCAATCATTGAAAAAAAAAAAGAAATTCTGAAAACACATTTTTATTAATATTTCCCAGTATAGTCCCATGTAGTAAGGTTCTTTAAGGTCAGCTGTAGTTGTATCTGCTCTATCCAGATATTTGATGTCTCGGTTATGAATTTCCCCTTGATTACCAGAAGCTGGAAGTCATTCTGTGTGTCACTGAAAAATTAATTTTCCTTGCCATGCAAAAACCTCTTGGAAATAGCCTATGACCTCTGTTTTCATGTACCAATTCCTCTGACACTAATTAGGAATTATAGGCTCTCTCCCAGAAGACTCTGTTTAGCCCAGCAATGACTTTGCTTTTGCTAATGGAGTTCACATTAAAAGCTTTCAGAACAGAGACAAAAAAAACAAAATGTCCTACCAAAGACCATATTACAGTTCATAACCAAACTGAAACAGAGTTCAGGAGTTTTAACCCTTCTATTCCTTTTGCTAACCCTCACAGTTAAGAGATCACATTGCATTTGGGCCATCCCTAGTGATATATTTCTCATCTTCTCACGTGTTCAAATCTGTTCAGCACTAAAGTGGTTTTGGCAGAGTTTCGGGATAATGGGCAACTTGAGATGTCTTTCATCTCAGTGATAACCAAGCAAGAAGAGGCTTAGTGAAACAGACACTGTGAGAAGCAACCTCTGTTTCTAGGACAGGATTTTCAAAAGCTCTTACTGTTAGTCTAGCTGTTCCTATTGAAACCAGTGGCAGCATTTTCAATGTGTGCAGCCAGGTCAGGGGTCAAGAGTTATTTTCTTGTTTTTCACAAAAGATGACCTTGTTTAGGTGTGTCACTTCATTATCACTGTTTTTTTACACAAATGCCTCTGTGACCCTATTGTATGTCTGTGTGGAGCTGTAGCTTTAAATCAAGAAAAAAAATATTCTATTTTCTTCATAAGAATGCAATAATCTCTCCAGCATTAGGAGATAGAAAGGAAGAATTGTATAAATTGCAGCTGACCAAGGTCAGCATTAACTTAAGCACTGGAGCTGATTCTTGGCATTTGCTCTTATTGACAAAAGCAGGAGCTGTTTTCAGTTCTTTTGGAGTTCCTGTAAACATCCATCCTTCCATGCGTTAAAAGAGAACAGCCAAGACTGCATTTGTAGCAAGTCTCCAAATACACCTGCACAGCTCCACGATTCCTCTATTCATATTACTGCTACCTGAAATTTGAGGACAGGGTGATGGGGAGAGGTAAAAAAAATAATAATAAAAAAAAAAGTGAGAAGTTTTATCTTGCCAATTTTTTAACGGGAATTTGTCTCCATTTTGCAACCAGCTCCAATTAGACATTCCGGGGAGCTCAGTCCAGATTAAAGCCAAGACAACAAATTCTCCTATTGCTCCCGAGTGAGCTCAACTGGAGCTATACTGGGTAACTCTCCCTGCAGGCAGGCAGTTAAACCACTGAACCTGTGAGCCTTGCAAGTCTATCAGTTGAGCCTTGATGAAAAATATAACCAGAAATCACATAAATAAGAGAGGCTGTTAAAGGTAAGACAGACTCTGACTATTTGGCATTTTGGGGGAGATCGCTAAGCACCAGAGTTGTCTGAAAAAATTAATTTCTATTTTACATATTTTGTCAGCATTTTTTCATTCCAAGTCAGTTTGAAAAGTGTAAATCACAAAATGTAGAAGGGTATTTTTCACTATAAAGACATCTTCAAGGACAATTCCTGGCCAGCCTTTTGACAATAATTTTCTATCTCCCACTTTCTTTTTTTGGTGCCAGCATCACTTACAGCATTCTCTTATTCTCATTCCCAAGCATAAATACAGAGATATACTGTAACCTATACACACATATAGCTATATTTCAGCAATGTTAACAAAACTTAAATTAAAAATCAAATTCCAGCAACTGCATTGCTCATTGCTACTTTTTTTTTCTTGTTTTTCAAAGTAGTTTGACATATTAGCATGAAAAAGAAAGATTGCAATACTTCAAAAAATACCATTAGTAGCATAATTTCCAACATGTAGACATATTCTGTGAAAGGAACCAAGTAAGATTCTCTGAAATTTCTTTTTTGTCTCAGGAAAGATAACACAACTGTCAAATTTATGGTAACACTGCATTTATTCTTGTAGTTTTGACCTTAGAATAGATTAATTGATATTCTATTTTGTCCTCTTGTGAAGAAAGAAAACTCCTTGCCTTCATTTCTGACAGAAATCTTCCCATAGTTTTGGACTGGTAAAGGAGAATGTAGAAGTGAAGTGGGATTTATTCTAGCCAGACGAACAGATTTGACACCCATGTCAAACATTATTGCAACCTATATGCTTCAAACATAGACTGGAAGTTAAATATTGCACAGACTCAAGCCAAGCATTGCAAAAACAAAATGTTTCACAGCCCACATACTTCTTTCTATATGTTCGCAGTGATTCAGTAATGAACAACATGCTGAGACAACATTTGAAGCACTGCAATGATGCACAGAGTGCACAAAACAAAAATTTATATATTTATAGGCTGAAATTCACTGCAGCCACGGGAACCTTTCATAATCAGGTTCTGCATGAGGGGAGAGGATGCTTGGGGAGACGAAACCAATTCACAAGCCAGACTGCGGAGCTGCTTGCTCTCTCACCCTGTCTCTCAGCTACACAGCAGCCCCATTCCCACATCGGGTTTTCAAAGCCCTGAGATTACTGGGTCCTTATGAATGCAAGTCGGTGACTTTGTTCGCCCTCAGCCAACTCCAGCAGGCATCTTGAGGGTGCCACTGGGGACACCGTTGTATTGGGTCTGCATGAAGTGCCCAGGTATCTCAGTGCTGTTTGCCAACCTCTTTTCCCTAGGGAGAGAATTAAGGGGCACAAAGTTTGGTACCAGCTGCATGATCCCAGCAGACACTTACCCATACTCACGCTCTACCGCAGGTTTCCTGCAGCCTTCACTGTCTGGAGCAGTCATTTCCAAACAGAGCTGCCCCACTGACCACAACACAAAATAAGGCTATTTGTGGGGGCTGGCAGGATTGCACAGCTGGTGTTTCATCGAGCAGGTTTCTGGACCTGGCAGGGCAGTTTCTTTGGAAAAGGAAAGAGAATAATGCAGACCGCAGGTGCGCCCACCCAGTGCGTCTTGCACGGGAGTAGCAGCGGTCTCGCACAGCGCAGTGACACTGCCTTTCCAAAACCCCAGCTCGAACGCCCAAGGCCAGACTGCCTGAAGAAATCTGCCCTAGGAACTGACTCTGCCTGGAGGAGTTAAAGCCGAGGGAATCACCCGAGCTGTTCTTCTCGCCTCCCCCAGCAGAAAACTCCACCAGCAGCACCGAGAAACAAGGAAGCGGTTCGGCAAAGCTTGGCTTGCTGAGAGCTGCTAAACCTGCGCTCGGCGTTCGAGCGGCGCCTGCTGGCAGTCTCGCTCTAGGAGTCCTGATTAAGAGCAACCACGTGTTTTGCTGAATACCAGGGCCTCAAATCAATGAGAGACATTTTAAGGATGGAACATTTTGGGCCTAACTGAGCAGAGCAGGAAGGTGAATGTTTAAAATTAATCAAGTTTTTTTTCCACTGGATCAGTGTTTACAATATGCTTCTCCCTTTTTTTCTGTGTGCTTGTGTTCATGTATCTTTTCCCCACCACTGACAAAACACATACACACACATTTGCCTCAACATCCCATCTGCATAAGCAAAGCATCAGCACCTCATGGATGCATAATAAGGGCAAATTCAGTAGTGTTTGAGAGATTATCAGGCTCTGTTATTGCAAGCACCATAAAGAAGGCTGTGTGACACAGCAGACAAAGCTTTTGGACTCGCAGCCTCTCAGCTCTATTCCAGCTCTACCACTATGCTGTGCCTCAGTTTCCCCACCCACAAACGGCTATAATCATATTACCCTCTAGGGACTGCTTTGATGCAAAGTATGATGTCAGAAGAATGAGACATTTTCAAAGGTAGATCCCCAGGTCCTGCTCCTTGTCACCATATTTAAAGTGAGGAGAGCAGGAATTCTGTTCAAATTTGTCAACAGAGCAGATGCTTACAGCTCTGTGGCTGATAAAATATGGCCTGCTAACTTGGCAAAAACATGCGGAACAAGATGAAAAATCTGCTCATTTAGTTTCCTGAGAACAAACACACAAAATGAATGTCACACATTTCAATAACAATCGGCATCTATGTAGTTCAAAGAAAAGCTTCTGGTCCAAGGAGACAACAGATTTTATTGTACAAATTAAGAATAGCAGTCGCCTGGTAAGACAAAGGAGCGCTGATCAGAACACAACACACAAAGAAGGGAGAAAGAAACTCAGATTTAACCTGCAGAATACTAAAATTATTTCTGGTTGGCCTGTGTGTTGGGAGTTAAGCCGAAATCCTTTCTGTCTGCCTGGCTCAGCACATCAAGGAATATATGTGCTGAGATCCTTCTCTCAGCTGTGCAGGATCAGCCTCAGGGACGCAGTGCGCCCAGCTTGCACGGGAGGCAACAGGCAGAGCACCTAAATAACAGCAGACCCTTGTCCGCCCACGCTCCTCTTTGCTCCCCAAAACTGCCCTGGTCCCCTTATCACAGGATGCTTGTAACCCCTCAAAAAAAGCTAAGGTTTACTGTGTAATCAGTCATTTTTGTAAGTGTTAGCAGCCCTGGAGAAAGAAAAGGTCATTTTATCCCCAGACTGGTGACTAACAACAGTACAAGTTCCCCTGCATGGGATCCAGTGACGTTCCTGGGCTCCAACTGAGAGAAACCCATTGGGAATGAGGTTGGTGGAGGGGAAACTTGCTAAATTTCCCACCAAGCCTGCTTAGAGCACTTCTTCCTCATCCTCTCTGCTAGACTGGGGAAGAGCAATTCCATGAAGAAGCTAGACTGAAATGGAAAATACGAGGCACATGCTCTGTCCGTGATGGTATTGGAAAATACTGGGGGTGTGGGAAAACAGCTGGCACTACTACAGGGTCTGATGTATTTAAAACCCCCGAGTCTGCCCTGTCTTTGTAGTGACTCACACCCAGATCAGTAAAGCCTTACCATAGAAATGCAAATAGAGGGCTTAGGGAGTACATCTGTCCCCAAAAATCTTCCTCAGCTCCTCCCTGCTCCCCAGGTCCAAAGAAGAAAATAATTTTCCGGCTGAGTCTTTGCTGACATACACTATTACAGGTCTGAACATGCAGCACAGCCCCAAGCCAAACAGGGGAAAGAGTGGCTATAATTCTGCTCTCTCTCACACTGCTGCAAATCTAAAATAGATCCATTTGTTAAATTCAGCTTAAATAATGCAGATTTTTTTTGCATTAAAATATAACCACCTCCATTTTGAATAACTGCTCTTACTTTTGCATTAGGCAAATCTGGTTTTCAGGTGTTTGACCCCCCATCTTGTCTAACCTCTGATCCATCAGGGCCAGATAATAACAGTGTTTGGGTGCTCAGTTCTCGCAGTTTCAGTGGATCTGCTTTTACCAGGTGTTGATCCTGCCCAACACGTGAGCCATGAGCCCTTCCAGTCATGCACCACGACAGCTCCTATGCAGCATGCTAGGTCCTCTGTGGGTCTGTAGGGTCTATTAACAAAGCACAGGCAATAAAATCACCATAGAGCCCAATTCTGGTTTTAAAGGCATGGAGTGGAGTTTCAACTTACTTCTTTGCAGGGGAAAGGGGGGTGCAAGACTAAGGCCTTAATGAGCCATCGTGAAACCGTTTACTCCCTGCGCTATTTGGAAAATATTACTTTTTCAGTTCAGCATGGTTTCACTATCTCTCAGCCTCAGCCTGCAAACTAAATTCTCCTCTTGCAGCAATACAGACGTGCCATTCTCTCTCCCCCCCAACCCACCGCCCTTTTATAACAGGCTTAACGTCTTAAGAAAATCTAGCCCTCCATTTTGATGAAACATATTCAGAAGGAATTTCCTTATGTTTCCTAACACTGAGCAACAGAGCTYCTAAGATGCTTATAGAGAACACATTTTCCTGGGGCTGCAGGGAATGAGTCACGCTAGAGATATACGCCAGATCAAATATAGCAAATAATCAGCGCGCCAGCACACTGGCTGGTCTGAGAAAAGAGCACTTCACTTGTCAGTCTCACAGTGCCTACCTACAGCAATAATTTTAAGGGTGCTATTCAACGTGCAGATAGATTGTCCCATGCTATCTTCCTGCTTCAAAGTCATACAAATTAGCATGAAATAGATAGTGCAGTATTGTGAGAAGGCCATTCTGGACTTGTTTCCACAAGGTGCCGAGCACTCTGGCTCAAGGCCATGAAGTGACTTAATCACTGACTGTTCTGTTGGCCTCAGAGGGAACTGAAGAGGGTCAGTGCCTCTGAATGTCGAACCTCCAAGACTTGGTTTTTAAATACCATCTTAAAAGGCATTTAGGCACCTAACTATATTCTGCGAATTTAATTACTGCATAAATCACATCTGTGCAATAACCCCAGACAGCTGGGATCAGAACGAAGGTCCCTCAGCTCCAAAGCTGAGAGAAGTCTTCTACTTCTGAGCTTTGCTTGCAGTTGCTGGGAGGGGTAAGACACAATCTCTTTTTCCGTCCCTGCCAGCTTCACATAACAGGTCATGATGAGGTTTAGGGAAGCAAATTAATGACTCTGTGCCCCAACTTCCCCATCTGCAAATGGGGGTTGTTCCAAGATTGGAACACAAGATCTCTGGTAATTCTGGTACCAGATAAGAGGATGGTCCTATTAATCCATTAAAAGAGTGTATGGCTCTGAATGCAGAAAGTGATAATGAAGGGCAAGACCCCACAGCAGCTTGGGGATGGGGAGTGGTTTTCTTTATTTCTATACTTGTAACAGATTTCATTTTTATATTTTACTTTGCACGCTTCATCCACTAGCTCAAACTGAACATGGACTTTAAATTAGCAGATGAAAGATGTTTTCCAGCTTTGTCTATTAGCCGTGCTGAAACCTGGCAACTTTCTCCTATTGCCAATAGCCACTGAACATTCATGTGTTTTGGTTCACCCTGATCACATGAAATAGTGAAAGAATATAAATATGCTAGCAACTTTATTCTGACAAAGAAAAATCCAGAAGTAATTATTTTCATTGTAAAGTATTTTCATCATTAAAGTTACCTCAAGGTCAGTCGCAAAGGTGTAGTAATTATTAGCTTAACTATTAACATCTCTCAGCAAGCTAATTAGCTGGGCACCAAAGAAAACCATTTATGCTTGAGGTCTAGAGGGGCTAAAACAGAAGATTACTTTAATGTTTCAGGCTATATTTTCAAGGCAGGAGAACTTCTGCCTCTGGGAATCATGAGCCATTTTCTCACTCAAAAAAGAAGCAAAAAATGGCAAAAAAACATCAAACGAAAACTCTGAAAATTGTCCCACACCCTAACTCTAGGCATCGTTAAAAGATCAGTGTCTCACCTTCCCCTTTCAATGATAGGCAACATGTGGCTATGCTTGTCTAGCAGGCTCTGTCCTGCATTTTCCACCAGAACAGCCGTTCAGTCATGTCACTGACCCTGAAACAATCACTAGATGCAAGAGATGAGTCTTCCAGTTCACAGCCTGCCGTGCGGCAAGACACAGTGACTGTGACCCACCTCCTCCCATTTCTGTGGGGCACGGTGAAACTCTCACAACCCAGACATAGCCTCCATATCCAGACCCTGTGCATCCCTGTCTTGCGCACTGGAAAATAAGGTACAAGGAGGTTTSTTCACTGGTTCTGGGAAAAGAGCCGTATTGGCACCAGGCTCTGCAGTGCGATTGCAGGAATGCTTCAGAAACAGCTATGAGGCGCAAAGCTCTGTCATGTGAAACACTGTATGCTACCCTTCCCGCTAAAGGAAAGTCAGTTGCATTCCCCCCAGCTCTTGTACCCTCATTTTGTTAAAATGAGGAGCTCTCATATTATTTAATTCGTGTTTTACATATAGCACAGATCACAGCAGCCCAGACAGGCTCTCCCTTGCAGCCTGCAGCAGCCAGCTTTGTAGGGCAGCTGTAGTCTTGCAATAGCAAGGGGCACAGCAAGGCAAACCTGGGCCCTGTGGCCTCATCCATCACTATCGCAGGCACCATGTCATAGCGATTCCTCTCACAAAGGTGTCTAGCACCATCTCTCAAAGCCTCATGCAACTGCCACTGCTCTGGGCACATGCGGTGTGAGGTTAACAGACGCTCATGTCCAGCCAGGGTGAAAACCCTTCCTGTTTTTTTGCTTATTATTTGCTTTATTTGTTTGGGCTTTGGGCTGTTGTTTTGCTTATTGTGGTGTGAGAGAAAACAGCTTCCTACAAAAATGAACTCAGGTTGCAAAGTGCTCCAGCGTGCTAATGGCATACTGGTGTAATATACTTGGGTTTTGATGCAAAAAGGCTTTTCATCAAACAGACATGTCATCCCCTTCCCTTCCTCCAACATGAATGCATTTTCATGGAAAAAGCTAAACTTACTTTCTTCTTTTTAACAACCCAAGCCTAAAATAACTTAGTTGAAAAATGAACATCCAATGAAAAGCTAAACCATCAAAATATTTAATTGAAATATAACAAGAAATCACTTCCTTACCAGCTGTTACTAATGGAACTGAGTCAAAAACTGCAGCTGGGTTTAAGCAGTGAATCTGATAATTTTATAAAACAACACATGTAATAAGGTAATAGGACCTACATGCAATGTAAATTGAAGGAAGCAGAGGGTATTCCCTCCTCCTCCTCCTCCTCCTCTTCCCCAGCACTGGACACAGACAGGCATGAGGACGCTAAGGGATTCGGACACGACAGCTCCAGGGCCTCCTGCAGCCCTGGCTCCCACGTGTCCCCAGCGCAGCGCTGAGGCATCCTCCCAGCAAAGCTCCTGCCAGGTACCGGTTACCAAAAGCTGCACCAGGAGAACAGGGGGCAGGAGTGATTTAGCTGTCATTTGCATTGTGGCTGGCTGCACTCATCCGTGCTGAGACAAGCCACCAGATTTGTTTCAGGAAGGTTTCCTCTCCCTTCGAGGCTCTGGCTGTGTAACAGGGTACACCAGGGCTTGAAAAGCCATTATTTCACCTCAGTAAGTTAAGATACTCATCTGAGCATGTTTAATCAGAGTTATGGAAGCAAAGTAATAGACAAATGGCTGCACTAAAAATTAGGATGAGGGAGAGATTCTATGTGTGGATCTAAATTCTGCTCAAATCTCTGGTCTGTTTTAATCCAGAGAGTTGTGCTTTCTGTTCAAAACAGTCCTGCAACCTGATCCACACAGCAAGTCTTACAAAGTCTCTTTGGCTGGATTCTACCCCATTCAAATTGAGAAGACTGAGGATGCTGGATATTCAACTTCACTTTTCAGCATAATAATGCTTTATCCACAGAGATCAGCTATCCCCTGTTTCCCAGAATCTACTGCACAGTTACATTGGTATTCAAACAGGTTTATGCAAGGCTGTAGTTGTTACGAGCTTATACATTTATTTATTGAAGCAAGATTAGTCCCTTAATTCTTGAAGTGTCAAAACACATTTATGATCAGATATAACAAATGTGTTGATGCATGTACTCTTCTGAATAAAACTTGAGCTATTAGTTGATCGCTCAGTGCTCTCTTGATGACACAGTCCTTCAGAGTTCATAAATAAAACAATTAGACTCAACATTAACCAATCATAAAAATAAAAGACAGAAAATAGTGGGGCTTTCTATGAGCAGCTTTTATTGGCAGCATGTGGGCATTCTTCCCATGTTGCTTTAACAGAAAAACAATGTACATCTTAAATGGGAAGAAATCTGTCTTTTTAGCTTGATGTTGTAGCATGCAGGGGAGACTCCAGGCCACAAGAATAACAAGTTTGTGGAGCATATTTTACATCTGAAATGCTTCAGGATTCTTCATGACCTAACAGTGGTGGCCAAACTAAACCATGTGAAGAGGGAAGTTGCATGTGGCTTACAAGCATTATGATCATAGCCGGGTGTTTCTATTTTTTCTGAGATCTGCATGTTTTAGAATTACCATTTGGACAGTGGAGAACTGGTTCTGGAGAGCAAGGTCTGTAGCCATAAAACAGGAACTTATAAACAGTAACTCACTTCCTATTCAAGGCAACATCTCCATGCTCTCGTTTGCTGCGCACTTCCTTCAGAGTGCATTGCATAAGGTTTCAGCCAGCATTGCAGTTGTGCATCCAGCTAAATGAGGGTTAGTGGGTCAGGTTTGGAAACCAGGAGCCAGAGGCAAGAGCGGTGGGTTGTAGGTAAGCAGGAGCTGTGATCCTGGTTTGCTTTGGGAAGGGGAAGCTGGTGGGCAGCGCTGTCTGAGAGCTGGGAGGAGGAGGGAATCAAGGGGCCCAGCATCATCATTCGCCCAGATTTTTCACACATCTGGTGTCTCTCAGCCACACGCACATTTTTATAGGTGGCAGTAGGGAAAGAACACTTGCCCTTCCCTGAAACCCAAGAGGATTAGCAGCGTAAGAGGAATTTGAACTACTGATGGGCCTAAGCAACCTTTCGGTCTATGCCATTTGGGGGTTTCTTAATGCTGCTGGCAGCCCAACAGCCCTGAGAGGCCCCCAGTGAGCTTCCCAGCTGGGAAGCTGCTCTGTTTCATATACAGCAGAAATAGGTTTGGCTCCAAAGACCTTGTAATCTAATGGGCAAGAGGGTCATGCAGCAGAGCGCTGCCTGGCACAAAACCGTTTTGTTCTGTGCTAGAGCGGTACCTACCTGACTGCCCGCTTGTCTGTCGCAAATAATCAGGCCCATATTTGAGCAGGAGCTCTCTCTGTAATCTAAAAAATGTTAGTCTCTGCCATTCATACAGGCTTAGGAAGAGAAGAACAGTTAGAAGCATTAAATCTGAATCATCTTTATCTGGAGATAAAGGACACCACTGTTAAAGCTTTTAGGCTTAAAATTAGTCTAAATATCTTTGATACCTCTGTGGCATCTGCCTTCTATTTCATAAGTCTTGTTTATGCACACAGATAGACTAGTAATTTTATGTTTATATGTGTATATAAACATACATACATATACATAGGCACACACAAAAGCTCCTTTGTCTTTCAGATGAAGGAAAGTGAGTTCTCTTTGACTCGTACAGTGCCTAAGCTGCCAGAAAAGGCACCTGACTGCCATGTCTAACACATTGTTCATCTGATCCTGAAATAAAAATCAGTGAGGAAATGCATTATTGCCATTACTCATCATTGAGTCATCAAACCTGGCACAGCCTTGCACTTTTTCACATGCAGTGCAAGGTGGGAAGAAGTCACTGCTAACCAGTATTCTCTGTCCTTTGGGCCCATTTGCACCCTCTGGACCAGAGCTCATACCACAGTCTTGGACTACCTTGCCCAGCCTGAAGGTTGTAACAACCACTGTTGAGTGGTTTTGAAGACTGTCCTGATCTCCAGGTGAATGAGGATAATTCTGTTTAGCTTGTATCTCACTCCCACTTTTTTCCATTGGGCTTGATCAATGGAAATCAAGGGTTTGATTCTGAAAAATCAGTTCATTAGCAGAGCTCTTGAGAGAGGTCAGAATTGGAAGTGGGCAGATTGAAAGTCTTCTGGGTCATGGGAAGAGTAAACTTATTTGTTCGGGGGCAGAGGGGGGAGGGTGTTTGAAAATTTGGCTCTGATTCAAAGCATCTCTCTGTACCCAAATACTTTGTTTAGCAAAAATAATGTCTTTATTTTTCTTGTTACCAATGAAACAGGAAATTTTTGGCAAGACAGTTTGAAGTCTCTTACAAAGTAATGAGGGAAAGGAGGAGCATTAAGTTTCTTTCTCCCAGCTCAAGGGTTGAAGCTGTCCTCACTGAAGTTAATAATTATTCCACTTATTTCAAGAGGAGAGGAATCATCCTCTTGCATTTAAATCACTAAAAAATTGAAGTGCCTCAGTTATCAAGTATATTCCCACCATATATACTATTCTAACAGCATGACACACTATATCAAGTGAATAGCAGAATAATTTATTCTCTTTGCACACACAGACCACTCCCCATCTCCCGAGTTGTATAACATTTAATGGAGAAGCAAGACCAAAGCATCTAAAAAAAGAAGTTGCCTCTTTGAATACTTGAGAATAGGGAGACAATGAAAAGGATGCCAAAGCAAGCTCCTTCGCCAAAATTTTGATAAATATTGCACATAACAAATTAGGCATTCCARGCACTTTCATAAGAAGAAAATTGTTCCCCTTTTATTAAACATACATTACTGCTGGAGGTGTCTAAGGGCTCTTTCTGTCGTAGCACTGGAATTCAGTGTTTGATCTTCCTACTTGAGCTTAAACTGACATGCTGGCAATTTATTGTCTGTTCAGTTTATAAAAGTGTCTCTAGTTCTACTTTTTAAAGGAAAGGTCAGTGTTGTTCACTTAAGTAATGTCATTAAGAAATCAAAACTGATTTTTTTCAGCTTGTGTAGCTGAGCAACTGAAAGGCACAACCTGCATTTACCTCACTTCCACTTTTTGAACATCAGTAAAAATATGAATGCAGATAATCACAGACAATGAAGAGAAATACCTACTAGTCTGTCTCCAGGATTATTCCCTACAGTGTATTTTCCAACAATTTTCTTCAGATCATTTTAAATGACTCATTTAATAAGCTAACTCTTCCTTCCTAGAGGAGACTGTTTTGCAGTGCAAGACATTAGTGTTATGAGGGTCTCTCTGTTTAATTTTTCCCTTTATTCCTAGTTATATATTCTGATACCAGTCTATCTGACTACCCTTTCAACATGTAGTGCCCTTCTTCTTCGTGATTTTGTTGCTATGATAAAAAGATCTTGTAAGGATCAAGAGAATTAAGTTGTTCTTAGTTTCCCCCGACTCTCTACCTATTCCACACAGCACAAGCTGTGCCATGGACAGTACCAGTTTATTCTCAAGATAAACATGTGGCTTATGATTTAAATACATGAAGACAGTACAGTTTACAAAGTCAACGTTAGTTTAATTTATTGTGTTTCTTTCTGCTTTGTAGGTGAGTCTCTCTCTTTAGAAATTTCCACTCATGAAATTAATCCATATTCTGCACCAATGAATCATATTCAAACTGAGCAAGGATTTTTGCAATAGAGAGGGCTGCTTCGGTTAAACCTTATAGCTACTTTTTCAGCTCAGATTTGTAATCAGGAGTCAAGACTGAATACAAACTTTTTGGATTTTAGAGTATTAGTCCCATGGAGAATTTGATATGGGATGAGAGTTTACAGTGCAGTTTTGGATTAACTGCCATTAAGCACTCCTTTAGCCTGTGATAACTACGAGCCCCTGATAACCTGTCTGTAATGTTCCCCTTAGGGGTTACACTGATGTTCCCTTCCATCAACAGGGCCCAAGTGGGAGCTGGGGTATAACCTAGATTTAGCTACGCCATATTCTAGCTTCTTCATACCTCCTTAATTCATGTTTTATGGGAGTTTATATGATGCTGGGGCACGTTATTTTAGCAACGTCCAGCTGGCTGTTGGTAGCATGACTGTATTTGAGTGAAAAACAAATTTTCTGCTCCTGGGAAATATCTTAGGATGTTTAGGTTTAGTGCAGTGAATAGCATCAAAATTTACAGGAGCTGAATTTCTGTTCACCTCAGTAATGTGATATTCTACTGCCAACAGTCTCTCTGGATGGCTTGTAGTCAACTGTCCAATCCAATAAACCAATGATATGGGCATAAAAATGAGGCAGAGTCAAATAACCACAAACGAGAGAGCTCTGCCAAGGGGACTGATAAAGCACTGTGCAGGGCCTTAATAGTATAAAACAGAGAGGAAAAAGAGAAATGAAATAGGCTTAGGTTATAGGTATTCTCCTAATCAATACCACTAGATTATTTTTCCTCCCCTGAAAAAGCAAGTTCTCTCTTTGTAGTTCCTCCAGGCCTAGCAAGCTGTACTGGGTTATGTATGAGTTACCCTTCCATGAAAGTGTAATGGTACTAATCCCATCTGATTCATACAAAATGCAGTTAGTGTTTGAAGTGGTTTAAACTATGGGACTTCTAGGGCAGAACTGCATTGTCATACAAGAGGTTCAAAATAGTCATGATACGCAGCAAAACATTTCCTCTCCCACTGTGAGCACTGGCTTCCTTATGTTGCCGTACACAATTCCTGTTTTGCTGAAGTACCAAAAACTTCCGAAAGTGCTGACTGGTGCCCAGGCCTCCTGCATGTCTTTGCCTGTGCAAAAAGTGCTTCTAGCACAGGTATATCAGCCCTGATCAGCATGCACAAAGGCGCGGAAGCATATGCAGAGAAAGGTTACCAACCTCATAGGAGAATGGGAAGATGAAGAAAAAAAAAAAATTAAAGGTAACCAAATGGAAAAATTAGCTATCATATTTTCTTCTCATGAGAAGTTCTGCATTTGAAAACTCCTGGGATACCACTGCTGTGTACTGATGATAAATATTATGGTGATAATCCATGTATTTGCCTGGGCTGAAAAGAAATATGCTGCTTTTCTGGCAAAACCCGATTAGCACAAATCCATTTCAAGACTTGATAAACCAGCACAGAAATGGCTATTATACACTCTGAAGACATGCAGCTATGACACAAAGACAAGTAAAAATCTTCTCTTTTGATACCATAAATTTCATGTTTCTGAGAGCAGCCAGTCCTGGTCCAGTCTCAGCTGGCATAAATCACTACCGAGGTACTGAGAGCAAATGGAACCTCTCTCAGTTGTATCAGTTGTACAGGACCATGCCCTTGCTTGAACTCATGCTGGATTAGAAAATGTAGTGACAAGGCTGGCATTGGTTTACTTTGAATTTTAATATAGCCTGAGAGCTGACATTAAAGATCAGCTAGAACATTGCCATCCTGGTTGGACTATGTAATCTCATACACACATTCACAGGTGTGATCAGATATATACATGTATCTCTCCTGTCAACATGCACACAGACATTATATTTATTGTGCATGTGCATACCCTACACACACCATATTCACCTAACCATCAGTACTGCGGCAAAATTAAACACAGTGACAGGCTGCACGGTAGAAGTTTTTATGAGGAGTCAGTGTCTGTATAAAAAGAAGCTACTTTAGGATCCAAGTTCCTTCCTGAACTGCAGTCACAATCATATATCTGTTCTGAAGCACGGAGATTTGGGCACTGAGTTTATAATGGCTGGATTATATGAACTGAAGTTCCCATTAGATTTAGAGGTTGACCTTCATTACCCATAGTCAACTCTATCTGCTCTAGCCTCTCCATAAAATGCCTTTTTGGGGAAGCACCATGCTACAGGGAAAATGGATCTCTTTACAAAGAGAAATAGCAAATTAAAACTACAAAAAACAGTATTGAGCAAGCCTTTTTTCTCCTCTCAGTAATTCTTTCTGACTCCACCCCTGCTGATCAGGATAAAAAAAGAAGAGAAAACCTTTGTTTTCTATGCAGCCTCTGTTGCAAACCTGTCTAGTCTTCTATAAAAGGATAATAAACACAGACTTAGTTTTGTTTTAACATGAAGCCTACTGTTTTTAACTCAAATTAAGCAGAAGGGCTTTGAGTGAAGGTAGAAATTATTGTCAACTTGAAGCTTTAGAGTCTACAGATTTGAAAAGTTCGGAGACAAGGCATGAGGGAGTGCAGGGAAGAGGCTGGGATTCTCCAGCCCTTCTATGGGCCCAACTCCCACCTTGCACAGGGTGAGTGGAAGCAGCTCCAGGAAAGTCATTCAAGGGAGTCTCTCAGCACAAAACACTTATAAAGTTAAATACGCCGTTATTTTCATGATCATTTGTAGTTTGAAATAGAGATAAGTAAAAGAAACCCTGACAAATGTGGGGAGTGGAGGCCTAAAGCTAGACATATATCCATCAGTATTGCCATCCAAATACTTCAACTCCGCTACCTCACAGCTCCTTCAAAGTACATCAAGTCTTTGGTGGGTCAAAAGACCTTCTCCAAATAGGACATCAGTTGAGAACAACAAAATAAGGACTGGGTCTACAGTGTTAACAAATGGCATGGTGACAAGTTTGAAGTGCAGAGGTGTTTGTTTGTGTTTTTTGTTCTACTCACGTTTACTCAACCAAGGGCTGGAATACATAAGGAACGTAGCCAGTTAACCTAGAAGTAACTTAACCTAGAAATTAATGCATGCTTTTCTTTCTCAGATGAGTGGCATCCTCAATTAACCGAGTGCTATAAAAGCATCGTAAGAGAGGCAATCCTACCCTGAAGAACTGGCACTACAAGGACACAAGAGGTAAAAAAGAAGGAGAAAGAGGTTGCAGCAGGCAAACAACCACTGTGGCCTAAAGCTTGTGGCTAACCAGGCACTGAAAACACAAGCTGTTAGAAACACAATAGATGTGCTGAGACTGGAAGGTGGCATATTCTGTACTGATACAAGGTTGCAGTGTTTCACACCAATTTTAATTTGCCTTTGGAAGTCTTTGGCATGATATATAGTTGAGGCCAAGAGCTTCACAAGAATCAAAAGGGGCCCAGCATTTTATATGAGTAGCAAAAATAGCCAGAGTTGTAATAGCAAACCTGAAAGGAAAGAAAAAAAAAAGAGGAAGAGTTGTGGAATGCCTGCAAGCCCTCCTGCCTCCAGGCGTAAATGAATGTGCCACCCATGGAAGCTGGGAGGAAATTTCTCAAAGGTTAATTTTCAAATTGCCACTAGCTTTGAAGCTTCTTGTCTCCTCCTTTGAAGCAACTGGTGCTGTCTGCTGCCAGCTGCAGAAGACTGGCCTTCATCAACCTTGGATCTGACCTGCTCTGGTGATTCTCCTTGTCTTATATTGAAAAATGAAAAAAAAAAATAAAGAGTCTACTGTCACACAAGAAATCACAGACTAATATGTTTTAAAAGACAAGGTTATCCTTTTCTCCTTCCTCAGTGAAGGTTTGGGAATGGAGCTGCCTGTATCAGGGATTTTCAAACATCCCAGAAATTTAGAAAATAACATATGACACTGAGAAGTTTAATATAAAAGTTCTATTCATCTTGTAGCATAACACCACAACAAGGGGATATTTAATAACAAATGTGAGTGCAATGAACAGAATTTGAAATTGCCTTAAAATCTGATCTCTACCTCAATGATTAATCAATTTCAGCAGCCGCTTATTGCTTAATACACAACACATCAATAGAGATTATTGCTGAAACAACAATTCCTCTTAGTCAATCTTAGTTGTAGCTAAATTTTTCCAGAGCAAAACAAATTATTCACACTGATGGGTCAATTACTGTCTGTATAGAAGGACAGGTAACAGAATCTTTTCAAAAGATAAAGTCAACACACAATTTGGAGCATTAAATGCCTTGAATGTATTTTCCTTTTTCAACTTTATAAAACGCCAGAGCAGCAGTTGCTAAATGCATGCATCGCCATTTGCTAATTCTCCTAAAATAGGGAATAATTATATTAACAAGTGACAAAACAGATATTATTTTCCTAGCAATGAGAAATGTGGTTCTAAGGCTCATAAATACACTTCTAAAACTGCTAGCTGCAATSCTTGCCTCATTACCCAGTATTGCTTTCTGTAAAAGGCTATTTTATTCTGAGTAAGCATTTTAAGCCTCAGATTCCCCTCCTTTGGTGTAAATTAGGATAGTTCCACTGATTTCAAAAGAGCTATGCAGACCTGCACCACCAATCTATCCAGCCAGAAAAGTAATAAAAAAAAAGACACAAGACAAACGGCTATTTTAAGCCTTCAGAAAAAAAGTATAAATGATACTTAATTTAAAAAAAGGGCAGAATCCATGCATAAAGTTGATTTTTCCCAGCTGGGGTTTTGTTGTTACTGTGGTAAATGGATAGCTCCAGATCTGTATGTTCCCAGGTGCCCCAGCTCTTCTTAGGAGGTGTATATTGCATGAGGATGTCAGGTCCTGCAGGTGTGGGAGGTCTGTTTGATATACCCAGTCTGGGAATAAAGTGGAAGGGTTAGAGTATAAATGGTGATTTTGAGCAAATTGGAAGAACCTTCATTATAGAAAATGTCAGCAGCGATTTTGGTCTCCACCACAAATAGTAGACTCTTGGCAAATGGGTGCTAGACAAACTTCTTTCCATTTATTTTCATCACTCTCTTGTTCCACCTTCTCTATTAAACACTGATTCTTCTCTGCAGCTTCTCAACATCTACTGCTGGCATCTCACATGCTATCTGCTCTGTAACAGAAATCTTGCCGCCGTAGTGCTTGAAGGGTTTATTAACCCTGGAACTGTTACTAAGAGAAAAGGTTCTAAGTACCAAAAATGATACCTGTGCTCTTTAGAAAGAGGTACCAATAACTTACTGTATATGCAAGGGAGACACTTTTCATTTAAGAAAAACAGTAAAAACTATCTCTGTCCTCACTAACAGAGACAGATCTTTCAAGAGTCTTTTTTTAAGGAGTGTCCCTAGACCAAGGATTTCTTAGCCTGTGGAGAATGAGAGAGGTCRCAGTCGTGTAAATGAAGGCAATGCAGCCCTCACTGTGACAGACAGGAGGAATTCAGTTTCTTCCCTTTATGGATACCCTCCAAACCCCAGACTTCTCTGTGGTATAATTACTATTTTTAATTGTATTTTAAAGGATGCCATGCAGCGAAACATCTTTGACATCTCCATCATGGCTCAATAGTTTGTGCAACATCTGTGGTAACTGTTATACCTGCAGTCAATGCTTATTGCAGAGTTTACATAATACGATATATCAATAATAAAAAGCAGAACCAAATGTTTTCACACCACTGATATGAAAAATCCCCCTGCCCACTGGATGCACTCACAGATGGCTTTACAAGGCCCTGATTCAGCTCTACCTTTAAGCAAGTACTCGGCTTTGATCCAAGGAGGGACTCCATTAGCTGTTTTATGATTCCAAAAAGGTTGTTCAGATCTGAAGAGGATGGTGAACCAGGACTACTGAGGAGCTGAGTGGCTGAAAGAATGAAGACTTTGAATTTGGACCACATGCTGATACCATATCAAACCTAAACACGTTCAGACTGCTCCATGAGCAGTTCCTGGGCCCATAATACCACAGGGGCTAAATCTTCTAGATGCTACACATGGAGGCTATGGAATATCATCCACACTATACAATATGTATCCTATACACACATATATGCTCATACACATCTATATCAAATCCAAAACTGTCTTCTGGGAAACCCCCACCACACTACCTCTATCTTTCAGAGGGTCCTTCCTTAAAAACCTTTGGCAGCTRCTCTGGGGAATATCCTGGAAAATGACTCACTGAAAAAAAACCCACACAACTAAAATGTGATGAACACAGAATCAGGCAGCCATGCATCGAAGTGAGGGGCAAGATAAGAGACTGTAAATGAAATGCTCACCTCRACAAGTAACAGGAAACACAGGCACAACTCCGAGCTCAGCATTGCTGTGAAAAAGGTTCTGGATTTCCAGGGGAATATGACCAACCACACCAAACAACAGTAGTGCCTGCTCATGTTTAATCATGTCTGCAAGCAGAGCCTGGAGTGACACCTTCACTTCAGAGCCTGCCCATGGCTTGTTCAGAGTGATGTATTGCACCAAGCACTGCTCTGACTCCCCTTTCCCAGCATAACAGTGACTGATATTCCTGGAGCACTTTCTCCTGGCACACTTTATGCTGAATAACATTAGTATGCTCTTGGTTCATAACACTAGGTGCTGTAGCTTTTCCTGAAACTCTTGCTTTGAAGTAAAAGAGTAGGAAAATGGCAGGAACATTTTGTCCCAGGAGGACAAGGGTTTACTTTGCCTTTTCTTTTATTCAAACCCTTTCCTGCAGCTCAGAGGGAAAATACTAATGCAGAAGAATAATGAGTGGATGCTGAATTCTGTTGAAATCCCTGATAACATTTCCGAACAGTAGTCCTGGATTAACCATTTTTTCCAGAGATGAGAGATCAGAATTAAAAACTTTTCACCTACCAGCATACAGCCATCTGCCACCAGCTAACTCCTGTGCCCCATAGGCCACACTGTCACTAGCCCTCAGCGGTGTGGAAAGGGTATGGCAATGACCTCCTTCCTTCCGGGAGCTCACCATACTACAGCCATTGCTTTCTCTAATTGCAGCTGCCAGTTAGGGAGGGGGGGACTGACTGCAGAGCTCCAGCCTTTTGCTGTGTACAGCCAAAGAAACCCCCAGGCGCTTAGTTTCCTGCTCTCGGCAGAGTACAGGCTCAGTGCAGCTGACTTTGCTTGCCCACAGCTGAGGAAAGGCCAAGAGGAATGCTACRCCGCTGGAAGCTGGGTTGGTGACTTTTCTAATTATGTCACAAGCGTATCGATAGGCGGTATTYTCCCTCAAAGTCCAGCTCCCAGCGTCCTGTGAGTACATGAGAATTTCATTTTTTCCTTGTTAAAACGAGGATGTTTCTAGACCTTGGGGTCATAAAGGAAAGATAGAAACTGTAAGGTTCAAGRAATCAAAGGCAGCTAAATCAGTTTCTCATTTGTTAATTGCATTTTAAGAATCTGAGATATGAAAATTCATTCCCATGATATGCTGGGGGAGAAATGAGGAGGGACAGAGCAATCACTACCAAGCCCTTTGAGTTGGAAATAAAGCTGGAACCACAATTTGGTTCTTCACTCCCATGTGGTGTCCCTTTCTGAAGGCTAGTGATGGCATTGGTCATCTGGCGTTATGCATAATACGGTGAAAATGTCTTCCAAACACACCTTTAGAGACAATGAGAGTGTGATTCACACTTAATACTGGAGACTTTGTAAGGTGTCTAAGTTCTCTGTGACCAAAATTAAGTGTTCAAATTTTCTATAAAGCAAAAGGAGAGAGGTAAGTCCTTAAACAGGGGTGGTAATATGTAAGTTATCTATTTAACATAGATTATATGAGTGCCTCCCTGCCACAGTGAGTACATAACACGTAAAAATTTTCTGGCCCCACTCAGAGCAGAGCAACAGACAGTCACTGCCTTAGTTACTTATTCTGACTAAAGATGAATTATTTATGGACCAATTTATTTTGGTCTTCATAGACCGCATTCTGTCTTTGATTGCTTCAGTGTAAATGGGTAACTGAATGGCATAATTAGAAACACTACAGATTTACACCAACATAAGAGCTGAATCCCTGCTCTTCCTCATCCCACCCATTCAAGAGTCTCCATGGATTCACCTTCAGATTTTCTGCTTTGCTATACCAGAGCAGTTGAGTACCAAACTTGGACCTAATGGAGGTAGGGGTGCAGAAAAACCTAAACAAACAATAAACAGAGATTCTTAAGCTCTAAGGAGGCAATCAAGAAACAGCCACAGTTTTGCATATTCAATGTAATTGACTAGTCGTGGTCCAGACCTCGGCATTGTAAGCAAAGGTAAACAGCAACATATTAAAAACTCACCACTCTGTAATTAACATTGTTATGTATTTTTAATGAAGACTAAAGTCCCACGGAAAATTATGGGATACTCATACCATTGATTTCATTAGAGCGTTACATGGTAAGAATAATAAAAATGGTCTTGCATGCTTATGTGAGATTCTTAAGGACAAAGTAACATTGTTACTGCACTGAGTACAGCTTGACAGTGTTGTTATTACAGTAAGAACTGCACTTGTCACACTTGCTACGCTTGCTGCACATTCTTCAAAATGCTCCTAAGAGAAATATGCTCATAATATTACAACAGAGTTCTTCCAGTTGTGGTTTTCTGTTATGCTCATAATGCTGTATTTAGCTATTCACACTTTTATGTTGAGAGATAATTACTTTTATGTTTGGTTCCCAGCAATTAAACCTTGAAAAGGCTGCAGGGTGAAAATAGAAAGTAAATTGAAATAAGTGGATGGTAGTTAGAGTTTATACAAAGCTGCAGTGCTTTCCTGCCAGTAAGGGAGTCCTTAGTTACATTGCTCTGCCCCGATTGTTTCAAAATTGTTTGGCCAAAGATTTTTGTGCAGTCCCCCCCCCCCACACACACACACACACCAGATTTATGGAGCCCCTTTGCCCCCTAGGGTGGTCCAAAGGGAGACTGATCCAGGGCCAGAGGCAGCGAACCTCACATCTCACCTAGCAGTGACAGATGGAATAAACACAGCACAGACTCCTCTAACCTTTAAGAGGACTCTGACATAAGTAGGTATTTATGTAGAAAGACAGCATAGAGGGAGAGGTGAAGAAAATCAGAAAGGAAGAGAAGAAATACATGCAGAGACCTAGCTTAGGACTCTGGTGAATTCTGGAAGCAGGGAGCAGATGGGGGAAAAATGAGGTGTGAACAGGACAGCAGCAGAACTATACGGCGTCCACAGACCGAAGCAGGGTGGCGTGGGAGGGCTTTTATGTCCTTCCTCCAGCTGCTCCTGTCTTGCACATCTGAAGGAGCTGGAGGAGAGATGGTGCCTACACACCGAACTGAGTGTAAGGCAACCACATGCCTCTGCCCTTCCAAGTTCACTCAGCTCCAAGGTCATTTGGCTTTGGAAACATTTTGCCATCGGCCAAATTTTCAATTTCATACAACAACTGAGTAAAGAGGCAGAGAACAAATACTGCGCCCATCACCTTTCCTGCTCCACATGCCTCACAATCCAGCCTATGCACAGCATGAGGAATGTCCTGCAGATGTCTTGGTTTCAGCACTATCTGCTTTCCTCGTCGACTGATATAATCTTAGTCATCTCTCAAGTATATTCATGATTTTAACCACAAAAGCTTGACACAGACTTCGTCATACAATTGATGGATGTGTCTTCAGCACCTACAGTTGGGGACAAATCAGTCCCAAATTTCTGGTAAAGAATGACAGAAGGACTGGGCTCCTGTTTGACCCAGCTCTGCTCTTTGAAGACAGCAGACACTTTGTGGGATAAATCATCATGCAGTTATTTGCAAAATAAAATGATTCATCCTGTGCATTRGAGATAAGATATCAAAAGCAAGGATGATACTAGAAAGGAAAGCATAACCCTTCTTGTTAAACAAATTTAGGCTCTATTATATACCATGCAACTCCCTATGAAGATCACTGTTCCTATTACCTTTGCTTACTAGGTCTGAATCTCTAAATGAAGGCATGCAGTCAAGCAGAAGGATCTCTTTCAGGAAATTTAATTAACTTCCCCTCAGAACATACCAAGAGAGAATACATAAAACAGGTGTGCTACCATCAAGGTGTTTCCCAGAAGAGACTTCTCTTAAATTATTTTGGGAAAGCTAAATGATGCATTTGTAGCACCCAAAAAAAAAAAAGTCAAATCTCATTTGGTAAGTAGTAGTTCACTCTGTGACTTTTAAGAATCATAAAAAAAAAAGTAGAAGTTTTCATAAGCTTCCATATCAGGGGCTATTTGAATTAGATCCATGATCGTTTAAATGGGGGAGGCAAAGAGGTTTACAATGCTCCATAGCAAGTCCCAGCCAGCACATAGTGCATTTTAGCTTGACTTAAGAGCAATGAGCTGAGAGTAAAGATAAGCCCGATGTTGCCCTGTTGCCACCGCAGCAGGTCCCTTGAGCGGTGTGTGAAACGAGCAGCACTGCAGCTGCTGGGGCTGGCTGTGGAGGGGCTGCGTGCTCAGCAGTGTCGCAGAGAGCCCGGCAGCGGGTGGGCAGGTAAGCTGAAGGTCTTTAACGACAGCAATCACTGGGCCATTAGACTGACACTAGAAAAATCTCCTGTCTCCTGAATGCTCTTTCCTTTTTAGAAAGTGATACATGGAAATGTGTGCAGCTCCTTCCAGCTGGGAATCCAGCCACAGAGAGGAACGTGCCCTTGGAGCAGCTCATGCTCCGTGGCAGCCAGGGCCGAAAGGATACTGCACGCTGATTGTTAAAACAGACAATATGTGTGAGCAGTATCTGTTAAACGAAGACCAATATGTTTGTTAGTGGCTAACACCAGACAGATAAAGCAAGGGGGGAGAGAAAGACCAATGGTAGGTGCACAGCAGACACCAGCAATTGGATGAATTGCTTGGATTCAAAGTACTTACAGCTGTAATGAACCTTGGATGTTCTGAACTAGATAAAGCAGGCTGCAGGGACTGGATTTTGATAGATGCAATGACTGAAGGCCTGAAGGCCTGTCTCTCTCTTACTTCACCTACACCAATATCACCCACCACCAGTTTGTTGCTTCCCTTCTCTCCTCCAGTCTTGCATGCACACTCAGGTTTTTGCATGTCAGCTCATTTTTGCATGTGCTGTGAGCTTCTACAGGTAAAATAGGTGATGAAATGATGGTTTTAAGTGCTATATTTGTACTACTTTGAATTGACCTGTAAATTGGGTCAACTGATTTAATAATATAAGAACCACCTTTCTCATCCTTTCCTAAAACTGGAAATTAAGCCTATCTAAAAGCAATATTCTACAGTAGAGGATGCCTAACCTCTCTGTGTTTATTTTTATTTTTTATTTTTCTACACGTGCAAACTCCTGGCAGTCACCAGAATTCAGAGCACCTGAATGTAGGATTCATGTTGTACCTTTTTGACACAATAAAAAACCATGAAGTCTTAGAAAAGCTGGACTTTCCAAAAACAGTAAGCAGAAGCAGGAAGTTAATCTGCTGGAACATGCTTTCTCGTGTTATCAGGAAAACAAAGGTTATACTGGTACCCTCACCATTACACCTCTATTCCCATGTGTCAGCTTGGACAGAACATAAGCCTTCATAAAAGTCCGGCACAATTCTTTTAGGAGAAGCAGTCCAGGTCCAAGGTATCTGAAGTCTGAATGCCTGCCTTACTAATGGCACCAATAAAAATCATTCCAAACTGTAATAATATTAAAAACAAACCAGCCTACTGACACTTTCAGCAGTACTTGCAATACTTTCCATTTGAAATGACCTCTTTCTTTTTCCACTAAGCAACCTGATCCAGTTGGCCACACTTTGAGCAGGAGGTTGCACTAGATGACTTCCAGAGATCCCACCCAACCTAAATTATTCTATGAGTCCATGAAGAGAGTATTAGGTGTCCTAATACCTGCACAGACTCTCAAAGGGATGCTGTCACCCTTTTGAGTACATGATATAGATCCGAGCTGTCTTTTCCTGACCTACTTTCCCTTCTCGCCCCCTCAGTAAAGAACAGATACAGTCGCAAGAACTCATGCTCTGATAATTGCTACTTGTAACATCCATTCCAGAGCAGTTATTAGTGGCATTTAGAGAAGCCCTAAGATTTCTCTATTATATGTCAAAAGCTACACCCAGCATCACAGAGTAGAAAGTGGAAAGTTTTAAGATACCTCAGTGCACATTTCAGGTTCATACCCTTCTTCTGATGTTCTTCACAGATAGCGTCATATTCTCTAGCTGGTGCCATGCTAGAATCTAATTTCTTCTGATTACAAGTGATGATCACTTCATTTCTCAAGCATTTGTGCCTTGATAAACCCCCTCCCTCCCCAAAGAAGTAAAAGCCTATTATCACTCTGTAAATTATATTGGCAGGGTGGGTGCAAGGTTCTTTGTTGCCATGAACAGATAAAAATTACTTCTATTCATTTTTATTTTTCCTAGGGTAGACTATGCATGTGTAATAGCAAGATCTGTGATAGCTGTCCCCTGATTTCTACCAGGCATGAGCAGCCAAAATATTATTGGACTCATATCCGAGTACAAGAAACAACCATTTTTTTTTGGTCTGGCTCCAATTTTATTAGCTGCACCCCTTCCATGCAAATGAAAAAATACTGAGTCAGAAATTGAATTGATAAGTCTTGGTTCTACAGATCCCTGGACATTTTCAATTCTTTAGTTTTTCATAAAACCATATTTAAACCAACAACCACCTTCTACATGTTCCCTCCAAGGTGTTCTCTATCACCACAGTGAAGCAGTCACTTTTCCACAAAAATAAAGCAAGATCAACCTACGTCCAAAACTGTGTCCTCTTGGCCTTCCATTTCTTCCATTCTCTTTTCTTTTTGCTTTGAGAGATATAATTTAAAAAATCCTCATCTTTCTGCATCACTCCCATTTCCACCACTTCTCTTTTTCAAGCCTGCAATTAGCTTTGCCAAACTGCATCCCAGCAAAATGCAATGAATTCAGTATACCTGAAGGGATCAGAAACCAGAAGTAAAATTGAAACATTTTATTTTAAGAATCTCATGTTTTGGTGGAACCTAACTTATGAATTTTGAAGGCCTGAGCAATACCAAGATTTGACCACCAGTAGCTGGAAGTGGGACAAATCCCCTTGCAGCTAAACTTTCAGAATAACAAGAAGACTCTTCAGAAAACAGGAATGAGTGTACTGCTTCATCTGCATCCTGATTTTTTAATGTATTAGAGTTGATCCTTTCAGAGGGCTCAAAGATTGGATCAGAATCTATTCAAGTTGGGGGAGTTTAGATCTGTAACTGAAAAAGACCAGGTATGATCCAAGGTAAACTACCTCAAGCTGAACCCTTAKTTTTCCCTTCAACTCCTTTCCAGCCATTAATTAAAGTTCCTGTTTTAGCTGCAGCAGTGCTTGTAAAGATTAGTTGTTCTTAATTAAAGCTACATAACAATTGCTAGAAAATCCTATGTTTAAGAGAAATAGAATAGAGTTTTACTTCCAAAGTAATGTTTTCTATTTAAAGATTTGGGGTCCTAGAGTAAGGATATAAAAACAAGTGATTACAAAGGCTCCAAACTTACTTCTGGTGTGAATAAAACTGAAAAACAAACATACATTTGCAGTGGAAAATTACAGTTATTCACATGATCAGCTTTCAGGTCTTGTTCCTAAAAGTTTGCAGAGAATAAACTTTTCCTTAGCATCCATTAAGAAAAGACTTTGTGTCTGTGGGACTGAGCAGCTGGTACAATGCAACCTCTTCTCTCCCCAGTTTCTAATAGCATTTCACTTCCAATAAGTGCAGAGCCTTTGGAGCTGGAGAGAGAACTGCTATCACTGGGAACAAGACCACTGAGCTTTCCAGTACTGGATTAGCCATAAAGAGCAAACCCAAAAGCTCTGTTTTCAGAGACAACAAAAGGGCTGTGGCTCTCTTTGACACCTTTGCCTAGGGGTGCAAGGAACTAATGAAAACTCCTTTCATCTTCTTTTTCCAGCATTTGCCTGTCCCAGTTGACTGGGCGCTTTTGCATCCCTCTAGACTGGGTACTGGACAACCCTAGCTGCCTGGAGAAGCTTCATCTGGTTAGCCGTGATCCTAGGGTCGTGTGGGCAGTGAGGATGGGCCCAGACCTTAGCCCAGAGAAAGGTTGTTTGATTTGGAATTGTATTTCAGTTTAACCCAAGCAAAGCCCTTGTCCCAGAGGTACTCTCTTTAGTCAAACTTTGGCTGTTTTGCAGCTGAGAAGGAGGTGTGATCTGCAGGTCGGTTAGATTCACCTCCCCTCGAGCTCTTTCACCAGCTCTATTGTGTCGTGTGGGTTACTCCAGCTCTCAGCACCATTTCCAGCACTGGAGCCTGGAGGCTGAGAAATGAAGCTGTCGCAGCACAAAGCAGTTTCCAGCTGCAAGCAGCAAGTCCCCAGATTCTCTCCAGACACACTCAGTATTTGGTGCTGTAAAAACAACTATTTCCACGGCACAGCTCTGCCCTTCCCTGCTGATTACCACTTTTCTCTGCCAGCAATGCCACTAGCATATCACCTCCTCCCAAGGAGATTTCCCCTACTCCCCACCTTTTTTCACACATACATTTTGTAGGTTTTCATAATTTTGACACCGTTCCTGCACCAAACCATCCCTGCTTCCCATGCAGCTCTCTTGATTCACTTCTGCCCTCAGTTTTCCACAAGAAATGTTAGCCAGCATCTGCTACATGTCTGAAGCTACTCCAGTACAGATGCAGGACTTGTCTCCAGTGGCGAATTTTGAAAGTCTCTTTCCTCCCTGCCCTCAATCATTTAGCTCAGCCCTGGAGCAAGAACTGTTATTGAGTTGTTGAGAATCAGAAACACTGGGGCAGGCTGTTGGGTATCTCAGCAGCTTCCTCCCTGCAATGTCAGCAAAGTGAAGCCCTTAAACAGCAACCTTCTTTAGTTACATTGAAGGTTTTGTCCTGGTAAAGGGCTGGGAACCTTCAGAGACTCAGTTTCATCCTAAGGAAATATTTGATCAATACATGTCTGAAAGCTCTAGGCATTTCTCACTTTTGACAATACGGTGACTGAATTTACAGCCTTCATGCAGCCAATATTCCCATTAGCCTCATCAGAGTTTTTGCTAGTAGAAGATGCCCAAATAGGGCTATCCAAGTATATTTCCAGGAGATTTTCTTCAGAATTGGTGGAACATGTTTAATGAAGATGAGGAGAAAAGGTACCTTAATAAGGAGGCCAATCAACATGTGGTTGCTGATAACAATGAATAAACAAAATATACCTTAAAAAAATGTAGTGTAAAAGGTTTTGATATTAAGGCAAATTTTATATATGTTAGTTAGTGACACCAGATGACAGTTTGGTTCAAAGGGGACAGAATTACGCTGCATATTTTGTCTGGTAAAAAATAAGCAGGTTAAATCACTTAAGTTTTGCCAGTGCACAGACTGTCTGGTGTAAATTTACACATTGGGTCAACTAAAATTGAGCTAAAGTGGCTCTAAATGTTGAGAGCCAGTTCTATGCTAATCCTCAGAAAAAAGTAAAAACTTTCCACAAACCTTTCTGATCTGGATATGGTTGTTCTTGTGTCTGAGTATTGTACAATTTATTACTTCCAAAATTTCGAAAAACTTGCAATCAAGCACATGCAATAAATAAAACATGTAATCATCCTCTGTAAGAAGATGTATCTGTTACATTTCTATGCTTGGCATATCAGGCATGAATTCACAGCACTACAGAAAAATGCTAATCTCTTTGCTGTTGAAAATAAACAATCCTTTTATTATAAATTCATTCCAGCTCCCTGTCCAACTTTTCCAAGTTATGTCAGCCTCTTAGAAATGATTCTAATTCTTGAATTTTTCTGGTCCACATAGAAACAAATTAGAACATACGTTTGAGAGATAAAGATGACAAAGAAGAATAATTCACTCCTTTCCTGCATCTCATGTAATTCCTTTTATTATAACATGGCAGGGTTTCTCTGCTTGACACAAAGTTGGGGCTTTTTTCTCACAATTCACAGATCTCCTAAGATCTACAGATAAAAAAGGAGCCACAGATCAGGGAAGATAACATTGATCAGTAATCCACAAAAATGCAAAAATCAGGAAAAAATATCTCCCAGAAACAGAATGTAGAAACAAAAATTTGAAATGGCTGGAAGATTTTTTTCTGAGCAATTGGCTCTCTTTTTACAGAAAATATGAAAGCATTGGGCTTTTTTCAACTTAATCACCTGGTGCAAAAGCAAAGCTCAAGATATGTCAACGTAGACCATATGTGCAGCATTATTCAGTGCTCAGCCACTGTGGAGGGATTACAGCAGAATAGAAGTCAGCTAGATATATTCCAAATACAAAGAGAATACAGGCATATAATTTATAATTTTAAGCAGTTTACTTACAAAAATATACACTCTACCTTGACAGAGTTTTCCAAGGGAAACTTTTTCTGGAGGAAGCTTCTGGCCGATGATAGCTTGGAAAGCTTCCCAGAAAATCTGGTACTAGGAAATCTTGCCACATTGGGACTATGTTAGTCAAGCATTCAGCCACAATTAAACAGAATTCTTTTTTTTTCATGTAAACCAGTGGAAAAGTCAAGAATTTCACCATTAGTTTATGCATCCGGTGAACTTGGTAAGTTTGCAACCCTCATCCTGTATCTTGGAAAACCTCCTGGCTTAACACAGGTGCATTTAAAAACTGCAAAAACTGATATGTCCCTGAGTACCAGGTTGTCCTGTACAACAGAATCACAGAATGGTTGAGGTTGGAAGGGACCTCTGGAGATCATCTAGTCCAACCCCCCTGCTCAAGCAGGGTCACCTAGAGCACGTTGCACAGGATCACGTCCAGGTGGGTTTTGAATATCTCCAGAGAAGGAGACTCCACAACCTCTCTGGGCAACCTGTTCCAGTGCTCTGTCMYCCTCACAGTGAAGAAGTTTTTTCTCATGTTCAGACAGAACTTCCTGTGTTTCAGTTTGTGCCCATTGCCTCTCATCTTATTGCTGGGCACCACTGAAAAGAGTCTGGCCCCATCATCTTTACACCCTCCCTTCAGATACTTATATATGTTGATAAGATCCCCCCTCAGTCTTCTCTTCTCCAGGCTGAACAGGCCCAGCTCTCCAAGCTTTTCCTCATATAAAAGGTGCTCCAGTCTCTTAATCATCTTAATAACCCTTCACTGGACTCACTCCATATCTCTCTTGTATTGGGGAGCCCAGAAGTGGATGCAGTACTCCAGATGCAGCCTCACCAGGGCTGAGTAGAGGGGGAGGATCTCCTCCCTCCACCTGCTGGCAATGCTCTTCCTAATGTAGTCTAGGATGCTGTTGTGACCTTCTTGCCCACAAGGGCATATTGCTGGCTCATGGTCAACTTGTTGTCTACCAGCACTCCCAGGTCCTTCTCCACAGAGCTGCTTTCCAGCAGGTCAACCCCCAAGGTGTACTGGTGCATGGGGTCCCAGTCCTTCAGTACCAAAGACTTGGATGAATAAGTAAATATAAACAGCTCAGAACCCTTTGAGACCCACATTCAAATTTTCAGAGATAACACACCAAATGTCCTAGTAGGAAACCCTCTTTCCTACACTGTGAACTATGCATACAACCAGATAGTAAGCCAATCATCAAATTCAAATATTGCTGGTTTTCTCACCTCAGTAGTGGCATACAGAAAAAAATTGGACCTTAGGATGAGCTCTGAAGAGCTGAGATGCTGAATGATCATGAAGTGCCTTCATACAGAGTAGTTTTCTGTTCAAGACATTTGTGTCTGCCAGGGTTTTAGTCAGAGAAGAAATAAAATCAAGATAAGCAGTATTTCATCACTTCGTTTGTCAGCTGTGAGTCCATTACCACAGCAAATTGGAAGATGGAATGTCAAATAACGTTAACAATTACTAGTGAAAAATGAGAGTGGAACTGCAGACAAATAATCTATGATTGCTGAAGATTTTTTTATGTATAACAATCAGTCAGTTATATATGCCTCATTCCCTCTGTGGCTGTTCTAGTGGCCGTAACTGTCAACCCTACCCTGGTTTTGCTGCACTCACTCCTGAACTCTCTTCCTGGATTAAATAAGCATTAGGCATCTCTCTGAGGAAAGTGGAAAGACACAAAGAATTCCTTACTTCCCAATACAGAGCCTTTCCATAGTGAAAGAATAGAACCTAGTGAGGATATGATGGGATTTGTCACCTGAAGTTGCAGTAAAGACCTTTAATAAAATGACTTTGCTGAACAGGAAAGACTCAGTAGTTAAAATAAAAATAATTATTTAGTCACGGAAGAACAGTGAACTTACCGTGGGATATTATACATAAAGATTCACTTATAATGTCCAGATTAGGAAGCCTCTCAGCCTATAGACTGAAGGAAGTTAGGAAGATGTGCTGCTCTATAAATTTATACTATTTCCCCAAGTATTCTCTATAAAACACTGCCAGAGAGAGGGTGCTGACCTATGGCTCTTTCCCACACTTATTTTCTCACATTCTTGACATGTAGAAACATCTAAGTGATAAAGGCAGACATAGAAACCAGAGTCCAACATGAGTCTTTTCCCAGCACTTAGTACCCTTCGCTTCAGGAAGTTTCATTCTGGCCTGAGGGGGTGAAGAGGTTGTCATCTTTGCAAGTAACAGAGAGATTTCAGTAGCTGACAGCTGCTTTCTCCTTCTAGCTGGGCTAGGTGGGAACATGGCCATTGCAAGATCCTGGTGTGGAGAAGGGGATGCAGGAGAGGCTGAGTACCTCTGACTATGAGGTTAACTTGAGGAACTCTCTCTTTCTAACTTCCTATCTAAAAATCCCCATATTACGAAAGTCCATAAGATGCCCTATATTAAAATAGGTCAATCTTTTAACCACAACAATATTTTCATAGTAGTGCATGCTGTGCAATTATTTTGCTTTAAATAAAAAACGACTCCTTTTATTAGCTGCATATGAGGTTGCCTTTGTTTTTGTTGTTGTCGTCCTTTTGTCCTAGTTAGTGCAAGGTGGTGAACTGAGGTTCCTGACTGACTGATTACCAGTTACTACACCTTTCATTCATATGCCTGTAGTGGGCRGTTGACACAGGGAACCTGCCAGAACTATACAAAGGAGTCTCAGAGTAAAATAAAACAAGGTAAAGTAAACTAAATAAAAAAAAACTTCAAGGCCAAAGGGTCACCAGATCTGGACTATAATCAGACTACAGACTACAAATTAGAGGAAATAACATAAGCTGTAGGTCAGAGGGTGAGGAAGACTTTTGTAAGAGTAACCTCTGCAGGATTATATACAGTTGGAGCAAAAAAGGGAGAAGACAGAATAGGGACTACACTAAATGGCTGGAGAGTTAATACAAAGAAAAAAGAAGGAAACTTTTACTTTTGTGGTGTACTAATGTCATTTTGAGGTACAAAAAGCCTATTCAGATGGGACAGGTTTCATCCAAACAGTGATTTTGTGGAAACAATAGGCTCCTGAGGAAGAGCTCATGGGGGAACACCAACTATACAGAGAGAAAGAAGAGAATAGAAGAGTGAAAAACATAAGGAACTGGCTGAAGAGAAGAACAAAAGGGATGACTGTGCTTGCAAATGAAATGAACTATCTGAAAGATTAAATTTGGGATTTGTGAGTACTAAGAAAGGAAGAAGAACTGAAACCTCCTGAAGAAGGTCACTAAAGGCCTAATGCCCAATGTAAGAAGTTTAGCAAAAGAAAAAAGAAGGCCAGGAGCATCTATATAAAGAGACAATGGCAACATGATAGGATGCCTGAAACTTGGCTGTGAAATAGTGAGGGCATGCATATTAAAGTGTTTGTAAAGTTTGTGAACAATTTGTAAGACAAAGTAACACAATCCCCTATGCTGGAAGCCACCTTACTGAGATAAAGTAGGGTAGCATACCAATATAGGATCTGACATTCTCTATTTTTTGGATCTGGAGGAAGGTAATGTTGTTTCAACCTAATCTGTAATGAATTTTGTAAACATTTCCTTTAATTTATGAAACCTGGAAAGTTTACAGTTGTCCCCAGAAACTTCTTTTCTGCTAGTGAAGGGATGACCAACCTTCAGCCCATGGGACATAATTAGCATGACAGGAAAATTCCTCTAGTCTGTTCCCAGATATCATTTTTCATGGCAGCACTCTGTCACATGAAAGGTGCTCCTGAGAGGAGGGAGACCCTGGAGGTGCCAAATCAGGCTGCCGCTGATAGAGTTATCCTTCCTTCTCTGAGGGCTCGGGGAGGCCATACCCAAAGGACCTTTGAGAAAGAATGGAGTGAATCACAAGCCAGATGAATTGCTTTGCCTGAGGGTGGCCCGGCCACCCTCATCTTGGAGAACCTGCAGGGAGCAAGCACCATTCGTATCATCACAATAAACCTGATGTTCTCAGGCACCAGCAGGAAGGCAGACAGTGTGGCCCACTTCCATAGGCCTTGCCTCAAGGGTGGGCAGCTGGAATTACCCCAGACTTCGTTGCAAACACAGGCTCCAAGGGGTGCTCACAGATGGCTTTTTTCTGCCCTAACTGAAGGAATTCAGTATTAAGGGGGCAAGGAGGACAAAAAGGGTTGCACAAACAGCATAATGCCAGCTACTACACTTTGCAGTCTTAAATTATAGTTGAGACATCTTTATGCACACACTGAGAGCTCGCTGGTAGCAGCTTTTGCTGAGCAGGTGTCATTAGTTGAGTTAATAGCCCTGAAGGATAGATTTAAACTATCAGAACAAGAAGGAAAGTGGAAGACATTACAGAGGCTCAGCATCCCTAAAACAAACACATAACGCTGTGGCTTCAGCATGTAAGACATGCTATCATTGCACAGTAAGAATTTGAAAGTGTTGGTACTAGCCCTRTACTTTCCTCTTCCCCTGAGCAGGCTCCAGACAGTTCAGCTGTATCCCAGCTGGAAAAGATGCCTCGTAGCACTGGTTGCCCAGACTGGCCTGGGCATCACTAACTCACCTGCGAACGAGGAGAGCTCCCCTCAGAGCCTGGCTAGTTTTCTCTGCCTTTGTAACATTCTCTTTAAGCAATACAAACACAAGATAAACAAAGAGGCAGCTCCAAGACAGCAGAAAACTTATTTTTTCTCTGTCTGACAGCCTGGAAAAGAAAAAGCATCCCTCAGTTTGCTTTCCAGTTAAGTTCTAGCAAGTTATTAGATGCTGACTTTTGCACTAAACTCCTTTTTACAGCCAATAACTTCTGCTAAGAACCTCACCAAGAAAAACACTGCTGTGACACTGCTGGGGCGGGGGGGGGGGAGAGAGAGGGAGAGAGAGAGAGAGAGAGAGAGAAGGATTCGGGGAACACAGGTTGCAACTGGAATAAAAGTATATTTACAAGAAGAGAGATTTTTTTATGCTCAGCCGGTGTTGTGAGTGCCTCCAACAACTCAGTTTTCCTATGATATCACAGACTCTGCAGATACTTAAGTTTCCAGAAACAAGTTTCTGCTCCAGAGACCTTACAGTACAAGGGCTTTTCACAGTGGATTTTAAATCAGGCTCAGATGACAATGTCCCCAGATAAAATACATATATACTCATTTCCCAAAAAGCAGCACCAAACAATGTGAGAAAAATGTCTTCTCCTTACTATTTACAGCTCTTTCTTCCCTCTCCGATGAACTCTGAACCTCTGAACTCAGTACAAGACCATGATGTTGCACTGAGCTCTCCAACGTTTTTGACCTCTTGAAACAATACGAGGAACCGCTCTGCATATACTTAGAAGATGAATAAGGTTATTGGTCTCTCCTTCTCCAGCTACCCTGCACCAGCCTTCTTTTCTGCCCTTTACACCATCGCTTGTCATCTGGACCTTTATAACAGCTATTCTCCTGTATGTCCTCTGCATGTTCTCTGCTGGCCACCTGCCTCCATGGTTCCTCAAAAATCTGCACTAAGMAAAACTAATGGAAAAGAAAAGGAACTTCTAAAAGCTGATAATTCAGCTTCTCCTCATGAGGCTTGCTCATTATCAAGAAGCAGAATTATGGGTATTATGTTGAAGGTTCTGTTGGTGTGCTAAATCACAGCTCTTTCACTAAGGCAGTCAGAGACATATGAGGCAAACAGCAACATTTCAGAAGGCTTCATTTAAGATTTTTTTTTTCAAGAGTAGTAAATACTTTATTAAAAAAATTACATGGGAAATTTAGTGATCCTATGAAGTTACTGTGTGAAGTTTTGAGACTGAATTCATAAATTATGAAGCTGAAAGCAACATTGCAATTTTTAATTTACCAACTGCATGACAAGAGCCATAACACTTCCTTGAATTAGCCCTGTCTGAACTAAAGCATTTGCCTTAAAAAGCAACTGAAATCTCGATCTTAGAGATTTCTGCAGTAGAAATTTTATCATGGCTCTTAACAAGTTGTACCAGTGTTTGGTTACCCTTAAGTTTTTACATCATGGTAAAACCTACAGTAATATTGTAATACACTACACCTAACTGCACTGAAATGCATAGAGCCATCTTGCACCCGATTGCAAAGTGGTCTAAATAACAGTGTCCTGACTTCCCCAATATTATTTGGGCCAACTTGATCAACAACAAAATTTATGCTTTTTTCCAAATCATTGGCAAAAGATCTGTATGGTGGAAGGCCAACAATGAAGGATCCTACTGGAGATATATCTTCCTGATGGAAACACATCTCCCCTTTGCAACTACATATCGACACTTACCAGTTACTAAATCAGTTTCAGTGTGTGCTGTGTAGATTCTGCACAGCTTCATTTTTTAAATTAAAATATCATGTCTTAATTAAGCTGGCCTCTGGCCACACTTCCTATTCTTCTTCCACATTGTTAAACCCTTCAAACATCTCTTTTTCTTAGACTTGCATCTCTCCAGCTCTTATCCATGTGTTCTCCAGGCTTATTGAAATTTACTTTCTTCAAAATCATTGCCTCTCTTCTGCTCTTCTCCTAAGTCATGAATTCTATTTTTTTAAAGATATTCTCACCTAAGATATTTTCACCTAAAGATATTCTCATCTAAGTTGTTTTCCACCTTAGCATTCTCAGCCAGATTCTTTTTATAGTCCATTATTATCAACTTTCTCCCCTACCACTACCCAGTTGTTTTATAATGCTTTTATAGATGGCTTTCATTCTCACTCTAATCCAAGTTTCTTATTGTTTCGGTTGGGTTTTATAGCTGGCAAAGCCTTCTGTTTCTGCTGTCAGAATGTGGCTTTTGAAGCATCCAGTGGAATGTTCTGCAACTGTTCTCAATCATAACTCATGCATCTGTTGATAGTTTTCCCCACAGATTTACTTCCTAACTGTTTTCATTTTTGTGAAACAGAACATCTTGAAACATCAAGTATATATTTTATGCCTTTCATCTTAGTTCTGTTAATCTGCTTGCAAATGGAATCAAGTAAAGAACACTTGTACTAAAGCAATGCCTAACTTTGAGTTTTGTCATCCATTTCTCTTAATCTGTCAAGATGAAGTTTAATATAGAGTTGCCCCAGCTTAGATGCAATGCTTTTTGAGTTAGCAAAATGTCCTTTACCATTTTTAAGAACTTATGAATTTTTCATCTTTTCCAGCACAAAACCTCTAATATATCTCATATATTCTCCCATCCTATATGTCTGAACAGCTTTTCCCCCACTAAAAGTGGAGGTGTTAGCCATCCTGTACTCTGCCTTCACTTGGTGGTCTGTTGCAGGTACTGCCAAGCTGTCAGAGGTCTGGGAATTCGTAAGTGAGGTAGTGAGATTTGGGATAGTACCTGTCTCCTTTATATACTCCATTCATCAAAACAGACAAAAAACACTGCATTTTTTAAATTTCAGTCACACAGACCTTCCTCCCAGGCTTTTTAAAAGCCCAGATGTTTAATAAACACTTAAAAAGAAACAGTTTCAACTCTGTACTGTTTTTCACTTCATCTCCCAGATATTGGCATAAAACCAATTAAATAATTTCATCTTTCCATGTCTCTTGATGCTTTAATTCATTTTCTTCCCAACATCTTTTGTTTTCGTTCTGATGTCTTATTTTTATTCTTTTTGTTATTAATTCAAACCCCTCTGGTGATAGCCTCCTTCCCAAGAAAACTGGCTCCCCTTCCACTAAGAAGGATTTAAAGTTTATCATTGCCCTGTCTCCTTAGGAAGAGGATCAACAATCCACAACAAAAAAAACCCTACTTCTCTTCCGTAGGCAGCAGCTCATTTCCAGAATGCTCTTATTTTTCTTTACTTGGGAGATATTCGGGTGTTTCCCTTCTTCWGAAACTTCCTGAACTCTCTCTTGGCTACATACTCCATACATCAGTGCCAATACCCACTATCTCCAGCAGATCCTTGGCCAGAAGTCTATCCAACCCTAGATTTTCATTTCCTAACTTCCTTCTGGAAAGAAAGTACACAGCTCTGTTGTCTGGCTGTTTCCTGAAGATATTTTTCCCATCCTTTTCAGTATAGAATTCCTAATAGGCGCATCTTTTCCCCTTAAACTGCTGGAGATCTCCATTTAGACACACTCAATTGCATTGCAGTCTGGGCTGCCAGCCAGCCAGAGGTATGTCATCTCATAGCTGTCTAGTTCAGTCAGCCAGCTGTGTCCTCAGAAATATTTTCTATTGTTTTCTCATTAGAAATATGAAAATAGCAGGGATACTTCAAACTGAGTTCCTCAAGTTCTTCTTTTTTGTGTTGGGCTGGAGGCTGTTGAGAAGCTAGAAAAGAGGGTTGTACATCATGTAACTTAGCTGGCTGAGCTTTGATGCAAACTTCCCTAGGCTTTCTGTAGCCTGAGAAAGAGAGAACCCTCCAAGGAATGATTCAGGCACCTAAATTAGGATCCTTTGGAGAGTGAGCCTTAGGAACAGCCCTTTTCCATCTCCACTGGCTATAGACAGACCGAAAGGAGAGTGGCTTCACAACATACCCAGCTAAGCAAAGTGCTTAGCATTGGGTGATATGGATATTTCTGTTTCACAACCACTGTCATCTGCCTTGAGCCCTGTTGCACTCTAGATTAACATACTGACCTCCTGCCTGAGTTGCCCTGTAGATGGTTCCTTGCCTGCGTTTTGCAATGACAGATGGTCCCTCCCTCTGCTTTTTCAAGAACTCTTCAGTCATTATAAAGTATAGTATCTGCATTTGTCCTCCCAAGCCTAAATCTTCTAATACACCCACAGACTAGTATTTGGACAGAGAAAGTCCTTGCTGGCTTCAGGCATGAAAGAAAACAATTGTGTACACAGTCACTGTTCTATCACAGGTTATTGTACACAGCACAGTATATATGCAGTCTAAAGCAAAGTATATGTGCTGTCTGAAAGGAAAGCCATGGAAGCACACATYTAGCCTTTCCTAAATCCCCCGAGCACTCCAAGCGATAGGCTGTTTGCTGCACCTTCTGCCCTGCCCCACATGTCTGCTGGCAGGAGGGGACTGTCCCCTCCAGTGCAGAGTCCAGGCTCCAAGGTCTCAGCCACACAGACTCATTGACATGCAGAAGTGTCTCATCTGCTGACAGCCCAATCATTAGAAGAATGAAATGGAGCGAGTAAAAACATCTGCACAAACCTACACCGGGGAACCACTTTATCTGTTTGCTGTGCCCCCACACCCAGAAACAGCATCTGTGACTAAAATTATCATTTTTATGAAGAAGCCAACCTATTAACTGAAATAACTAAAGTGCAAAACATAAATCCATGGTTGTACATTTCATTTATGCCTAAGGACTCTTTAATAAACATGCAATATGGCAATAATACAACTAAAAGTGACTGTATTTCCAAGGGTAGCAAGGATCCACAGTTTTCAGCCAGTCAGTTGGTGCCACTCCACAAAAAAAAAAAAGACCACGTCACTTATCTCAGATGTCATTGACTTCATTTGAAATTGCAAACACTGAGCCCTATTGAAGAAATCAAGTGAAGTAGGTTAGGTGCCTACCTTCAGTCACCACATTTGATAGTTTCCACATATCTGTGTAATGACATTTTGACCATAAAATATACTACGCTATTTTAACACTCAGCATGTTTATGCTTCAAGCTGCCTCTTGAATTCCCAGGGAGACATTTGAAGAAAATTAAAAAACATAGCCAAAAAATATAACCATCGTCAACCCCCAGTCATAAAGTTTAATTGGAAAGCAGATATTAAGTATGTATCTTTATTACATTTTGAAACAATAAATAATATATATTGTTGGCTAAAGATTGAGCTCTGAAGAGTGAGTGCATTGTTTTATTATTCAAACACAAATGAAAGTGCATGGTATTATCAATTAATGTGGGGACTATTTTCCATGAAATAAATAAATAAATCCACCAGCCTCAGCTAGTGATTTACATACTCGAGTACCTTTAATCACAAACCTAAAAGCAAGGGTGGGAAGAACAGTAGCCAAAGCTGTTGCCAAGACAACTTATCCCTGGATTTAGCATTATCCTGAAGGGAAAACCTACAAAGAATTTAATTAACCAATACTTCAACCTTCCAGCCTGCCAAGCACTGGCTGCTCTCTTTCAACCCCACATCCCTTAGGAACGGCTGCACTACTGCCTGCTGCACCAGCTCTACAGAGAAGTGGTGGGGGGAATGTCCACATGATTTCTTGCAAGCTGGCATGAGTCTGCACTGCCCCCTAGACCAAGGCAGAGGGACATGAGCCAGCTCTGATGCCAAAACTGTCTGTCAGCCTGGAGCCAAGCCCTGGCTAGTATATCCTTTCCTTTTAGCAGCACATATTGACCTGAGTGTTGCATTGCACTGATGCGATCACATTGCCTTTGGCCAGCTCGGTGAACAGGCAGAGCTTGCTTGCATCTGCCACTATCTACAGTACAGATTTAATTTTTGACATGATCACTGCAAGTGAGGTCAAGGAGAAACCCAATCTACTAGCTATGTTTGGCTCAGGCAGTTGGTTTGAATGATAGAAAAAGGTGTGCTAAAATACACCGAATTTCCTATGCACTGCAGCTGCTCCCTACTCCTGCAGACTCCTTGAGCAATCTGTATTAGGGTGGGAGATGACAGAATTTTTCCCATCATTTCTGAATAACCTTGCAACCTTCCCCAAGACTTGAACTGCCTGATACCCATACAGCTGCTGCCAGGAAAACACTACTGTTGCTTGGTTGATGAATTCCTGTAAGAAATCCTTATACCTTTTGTTGAAAGGACCAAGTGTGATACCTGATTCCCTCTCACAGTGCCATACCTGTTTCTTCTTTTGGGGTTATATCAGAAAAGTACATCTTGAAACATGTATGAAGATACAGAGAACAACATAGCACTCCTCAATGAGTACCACATTCTGGATTTTTCTGCTGGAAATCTATTGTAGATGGTTGAATTGTCACATTATATTGTGTGGAACAAAGACATGCACAGGTGTTACTGGGAGAGAAGTAGAAACTGGGATGGTTTCTGCAGCATGATAAGGGGCTGAAACTAGTCATGTTTATTTAAACCTTCTGCATTTTACAATGTTTGTTTATGGACCTACTGAGAACAACAGCTCTTTCTGACTAGATGCTTTCTTCTCAAATGCCAGCATCCGTCAACAACTAATCCTGCAACAAGAAAATGACTGACTGTGGATTTTCAGACACAGTGACAGAAGAAATGTGTTGCCTCGGCTGGGTACCTGTGCTCTTAAAGCACGGACCAAGATTGTGCTGAGATTGTCCAAGCAATGTCTTTGTGTGGATATATTGAGCAAAAGATTTAATCATCATGTTGTTTATAGAAAATCTGTCACAGCCTCAGAGTAGCAGATACTCATTCAGACTGCTCATCTTTTCTGTCTTCAAGAAGAATTGAATTTCATTCAGAGACTGTAGAATATCATCAAGGTGCAGGGGGAAGCCTTGCTCAGCTACAGCTTTCAGCACCATTTTCAGATATGCATCTTACAACTACAGTAATGATTAGGTAGTAAAATAAACATATTCAGTAACTCAAGTTTGGCAAAAGTGGACCACACTCATGAATGAATATGCAGAGTTTGGCAAGGACATTCATCTTGGCTAATTGTACTTGTCCAAAAGTCATTCTTAGTCACACAAGTGTGTTCACTAACGGAGACAGGCAGGTACCTTCAGAAGGGAATTCACCTCATTCTGAAATGGCATACAAGCTAGGTGAAGTCAGACACCTTTTGGATGTACTTCTCTGTCCCCCCGGACCACTGAAGAAACCTAACAGCTAACTCAGATAAAACATCTAGCTCCAAGTCATATAGTAGGATGAGATGACCTGCCTTCTGGCTGCGTTTATACCATGACATCTTGCAAGAATTTTGCTACTGATTTGTTGGAGCTGAAGCATAGTGTAAAAATACCTGGGTGTTTTGTTACTGTAGGCAGGACCCAAATGTCTATAAACAGGACTAGTGAAGCTGTGCAAGAAAATGCTCTTAGATAACAGTTCGTAGTCTTGCTCCAGTTAGACATAATGCGGGGACAACTTTTTTTGGATTATTTCAATCTTACTGTTTTGTATTGGTATTGTGTTGCCAATCCAGGTATTGGCAAAAAGTAAAAGGTGAACATCTACAGAGAGACAGAGGAAACAAATGGGAAAGAAAAAAGGAAAAAGAGATTTTGTCATCCAATTCTTTTGGGACCTCAAAATGAAAATTTATGGTCAAGTTTCTTGTGAAAAAAGTCGAGTGGTCAGAAAAGAGCTTATAATTCCTGAATTTGTTCAGAACATGCAGGTTCATTGAATCACTGCATAGGTACATTCATATTCAGCACATCAGAATTTCAGCACTTTTCTTCATAGAAGGACTTATTTTCCAAAACAAGAGCAGTCTAGCATGAATCAAAACACTTCTCAAACATTTCTCAAAACTGATTTGCCAGTTCCTTTTTACCCAGCTCACTCTTACCAGCTACAATGTTTCCCCCTCTCACATAGCCAGCCTTGTCATATCTTTCACCAGGCTGTGTTAGGACTGCATGTCCTTTTTCCTATAATCACTTGCAATATTGTTCTTGCTGCCTTCAGAAGAAGAAGACCCATTTAGACGTCTACATGTGTCGTAGGTGTCTTGCTCTTACTACAGCCAAGGAGGGTTCAGTCCTTCATGCCCAGCCAGGAGACAGGCTGAGCATGTACATGCACACACACACCACACACAGACAGCCACACAGACAGCCACACGGACCGAGAGAGAGAGCGCGCTGTGGCTTTGCTGGCACCCACATAAACACCAGCAGCACCAAGCAGACATGAACAACACAGATGGCTCAAACCTGTTCATCCTCTCCAGCTGATTGGTATTGAGATCCACTAGTGGACATACACATACCCTCACGCTCTTCTTTCACAAACATGCCACCTTCACAGATCTCTTGAAGGTTAGCATGGGCTTTCAGTCCTTCTCATACCCATGCCTGGACCCTAAGCCCCTTATCCAGTCACTGCCCCAGAGCCTGAGTCTTTCCATGGGCTGGTCTCCTCATGCTTGCTGGCTACTCTGGCTTGAAGTTCACTAGCAAACATATACATGCACTCCCACATGCAAAGAATAGAGAGCCATATTACAGAGAAGTAGGATTAGAGTTCAAAAAGTAGTTAGGATAGACTGTAGTGATCAGGTGCAGAGCTCTCACAGATCAGCAACTGGCTTACATGAGACTAGCCCCTTCTGTCTCTCCTTCTCTCCATTTTTCCATCCTTGTTCTTCTCCCATCCCCATTAAACCCCTTTCTCCACACTTGTCTGTACCCAAATGAATAACTCATCTCTAATTACTTTTTCCCCCCATTTATACTACAGTCTGTAATGAATTTGGTATTTCTGTTATAGTTACCCAGGTAATCTTGACCTCATAGGGTATTACTGACCTGGTTGCCCAGGTATTGCTGGCCTGGCAAAGTTCATTTCATAAAAGGTTCCCAGTACATTTTTCAACTACCTGTGAGGTTCATCCATTTTCATATAACTTCCCCTTCATCCCCTGTGAAACCCAGCAGTCTCTCATGGCACTACCTGTAACTTTTATCAGCTTCTCACACTGCTTTTTATTACTTTGAGTAATTTCTCATGTCATGTCCTGTAGCTTCTTACACCTGTTCAGTTAGCTAAACTGCATGCCCAGCCTAGCCATCTGCTTGCACATCTCTAAAGTCCTTATAGCTCATCATTGCAGCATCTCAGATTATATTACACACCTTCAAGCCCTGAAAATGAAGTTAACACAGTCAGAGCTTGATTCAGCTTCCCATGAGAGTCAGTTAATGCCATCTGAGATGCCTTCAGGTATCCTGTCTCACCTCGAGCTGCTGACCAAGAAAGGTATGTTTCCTTTAGGTCCTGTGATATATATCCCAGACCTATGCAGATGTTTTGAAACTCTAAGGCTACTTAGAGAACAACAGACATCTATGTCTAGGCAAAAAAAATAATCCCCTTGTGGCTAGTCATCTGATTTCCCCTCTAGCTTCCACAGAGTAGAAAACCTGGGACTTTTGGTAGAACTGCAAAATTTAGACATCTGACTTCCTGGAGCTGGCCAATGTCATTGCAAAGACATTCTTGATTATCTTTGAAAGGTCATGGCAATTGGTTCCTGAGGATTGGAAGAGAGCAAACGCCACTCATATCTTCAAGGAGGGCAAAA
>NW_020447331.1:2206043-2259718 GCF_003343035.1 Apteryx rowi
GGCGATGGGCACAGACTGAAATACAGGAAAATCTGTTTGTAAGTAAGAAAAAACTTTTTTATTGTAAGGTTGGTCAAGCACTGGAACAGGTTGCCTGGAGAGGTTGTGGAATATCCATCCTTGGAGATAATCAAAACCTGACTGGATGTGGCCCTGAGCCACCTGCTCTAGTTGACCCTGCTGCGAGTTAGCAGTTAGGTAACTATCTGGAGCATTGCTTTGTCATCATCAAAGCTAAAGCTGCAAAGCACACAGTCTTCCCTTTTACTCCCTTCTAAAATAAAAATTAATATTTTTTTATTAAGCAGCAATCCTTTGGGTGTCCCCAAAGGATATCCTTTTTATTTGTACTTGTTTTTGTTCATTCTTCCCAATGCTTGATTTCCCTAGCATTAGTCTGTTTCTTCTACAGGAATACAAGGGGCTAGATTTTTATGATTTTTTTCTCTTTCAGAACCTTCATTAGCAATCTGTCAATTAAATTTCTAAGCTACAGTGAAGGCAGAAAGCAGTTGATTTAGGCTGAGGTTAAAAAATTGCACTTAAGAATGTAAGCATTAAAGCAGCACCCAGAGAAGCTTTGAATTGCGTGAATACCATCAAGCGATAAATCAATATGGAGGGAAAAGGAACAACAGAGCTTTCATTGACTCATGCAAAAGAGACTAAAACATCACTAAGCTTTCAACATTCGACTTTCATTCTTCTTTTTTGAGGTTCTTTGTACAGTCATGTTTACAATATATATTTCTGTAGTCATTCTTCACTTTCCTTTCAGGCGAAGCTCAAGAGATGAAAGTTTGGAACAGATATTCTCTGTTGCTGCATCATGTAGAAATAACTATATTGGCACATCAGCACTTTGAGTACTGTCACATGATCAAAATGGATTTTTTTACAAGCCTAAATGCTGATTGATAATCTAATCTTTGTCTTTCCTATGCCATAACTGGAAAAGCTAAGGACTGAAATCTTTTCATATCATGTGTCAGGAAAGCTTCAGTCAAAAGCCTTTTAATCATCTTTGTTTGTACTAACAGAGAAGCCAGGGACTTCAAAATGTGGTACTGTGCATCAAAGCTTATGCGATACAGGTATTATAACTACACCATTCACAAAGTTTCAAATTGCTGTTCAGCATTCAGGCAGTTTATGGGAAAGACAAATGAGAAGAAGCATTTGATTGAAATAAAAGCTCATTAGGGACCTTCAGACTATGTTAAAACCCACATTTCTGGACTGCCTTTGCTGCTGATGAAAGGTGGCACTGAGCATTTTCACGCTTGGCCATCATGAATAATAGGCATGATCCTCCTTCAACACACTAAGAGTTCTCTCATTAATTTCAGGGAGAGCAGCACAATGCTCCAAGAATGAGTTAAACTATGCTCAGCTCCAAAAATGCAAAATCCAGAGGAAATCAAGAGTACAAAAGGCAGGTTCCCCCCCCATATCTTTGATGCCTCCATCCACAGGCAGCTGCTAGGATGCAGCTGTGAGGCATTGTTTACGTCCTTGCACACCGCTACAAGTGACCTTGAAAGCATCTTCTCCATAGAATTTCATGATTAACACAGTCACATTTGCTCTCCCTTACTCTTCATATGTTGTGATATATAAGATTATAATTTAGTTGAAGGCTCATAGACTTTAGTGATTGATTGTGCAATGCACAGAACATGGATACACCTAAGAAATCCAAATATTTTTTAAAATTACATATAGAGTGCCCCTCGTCTTCTTCTTTATAGGGGCCAGCATAAGTTATATGTTGCTACTTGAACTCCACAGAAGTTGCATTCAGTTTTGGCTCCAATCCTGCAAATTCTAATGCATCTATTTAAGTATACAAGTCCTATTGCCTTCAGACAAGCAATCCCAGAATAAGGAGCACCTGGGATATTCATGATAGGAAAGGATGATAAAATCATATCTATAACAAAGAGTTTCTCAAAATCAAAATGGTGGGAACAGAGCACACCAAAGAGGGCATGTGAGAATGAATGCAAACACATGTTATAGCAAGCTCCTGGGGGTTCACGTGAAAGGTGTGGCAGTGTTCTTAGTGACTGTAAGGGAGAGGAAGAAAAGAGTGTATTTCATTTGAGAGAAAGGGGTAAAAGTATGTGGAAGTTCTGCATTAGGGTATTCATTCAGAAGGGGGAAAGCAACAAGCCTCAGCTATCGGAAGAAGACATTTGGAGTATATTTGCACATGCCCAAGCTGATGAGATCGGCTCTTGACTGGATTTGTTAGTATGGGCACTGCCTCACTTTAATGTGTTGTGCACCAGTTCCATCCTGTTTATATAGAGAGTTGCCTTTCCCTTCTGGCTCAAAAATTGGGCAGAGAAACATGTGTTTAAGGTTTCTGTATGTATTAAGAGTTTTTTGAATGTAGGATGAAGGCAGTGCCCAGGCTTAATACATCTACATGGACATAATTCTACCTCTGACCTTAATTACCCCTTTTTCCCCCACAAAACATCTTTTGACCACGTCTTTGCCAGAGATGACTATCCCTTTTTTGCAGTCTTTTCCATGCCTTGCTCTGCTGTCTTGAACTATTCTACTTGGGAAGGGAATTACAGGACAAATCTAGAACATAAAAATGCAAAAATAGAAATCACAGCTGCATAATCACAGTCACTCAACAACAATCACATGCTGTGACTGGCAGAAAGGAGACAGCTCCAGGGTCCTGGTGTCTGGTACATTTGCTTGGATGGAAAGGGAAAAAATAAAAACCATGGTGGTACTGCACAACAGTGTTCCTTGCTGTCTGAACAGGACAAGGCYTTTCAGGAACCACAAGAGCAGATATTAAGTTTGAATCCTGGGACTGACAAAAAAGCTGATTGCTGACATCAGTTGACAGATGGGAGGATGCCAGGAGGGATAGACACAGTTAACGCAGATAATACCTTGCAGAAAATTTAGCCTTTAGTTTGTCCCTTTGCCTGCAAATGCACACCTACCTGCAAAAAGAAAAGCAGCCTGGCTGGCAGGTGAGCATGCAGTGTCAAGGTCCAATCAATATTTAAAAGAGAATGGGAAAAAAAGAAAGAAATCTAAACATTTTTAGTGAAAAAATTTATGAGAGATGTTATAAACCACCATGTGCCTGTTTAATATTGGGTCAGCTCCCCTGCAGGAACAAGTCAGCCCTGGGTCACTTAGGCTGAGCTATGTTAACTGAGCATCTGGCCCAGTATGATCAACTATTTTATATTTACAAACCTCAGCCCTGAGAGAATCCAAAATACATTTGCACACAGCACAGCTAAACTGCAGCCTAGACAGAGGTAGGGATGGAGCAGGAGAGAGAAGCACCCAGCAGGTGCAAGGGACAACACTGCAAAGATGGAAATTTTGGACAAATCCAAGAGGGAAAAGAAAGCAATGGGCTCATTCTGTGTTTTTTTTCCAGCACAGTCTAGCTCAGAGCATTTGCAATAGCATATTCAGTGACTAGCCCTGCTTGTTTCATTCACATTAGGTATGGTTTGGGGGCTAGATCTTTACCACTCAGCTCAGCTTTACAGCAACTTTATATTGACCTCAGTGGAATAATCCCTGATTTATACCWTCTCAAGTAGGATTAAGAGCAAAATCTTGGTTTTAAGGGTCTCAAGTGGGACATCAGGCAAGGCAAGGCAAGGCTAAGCCTTGTGGCTGAGTTTCACACTTCCACAGTGCTTGCATAGTTTTAGACTGTCATGCTTCGTTGTGAAAAGCAAGTTCACTTTGAAAGATGCGTCAAGAAAAATGGAAGCAGAAAAAAGGAAGCAGGCCTCTGCCCTTCCAAACTAGTGTTATTTAACACTGCAAAAGCTGGTCTAAAAGCAACACAGATTATGTAACAAGGCAGAGTGCTGAAGGGAGTGAGATTTGCTGTACCTAATTCTGCACTAATTCAGATTTTCCAATTTTTCCCCCTCAAATAGTCTGTGCTTAACTGGGGCAGGTAGAAACTTCTCCTTCTGCCGTGTCTGGAGTTCCAGCCTGTGTCACCATGAACTGGTCCTGGGCTCTGCAGTGCCTGGCCATGTTCACACTTCCTCGGGGGTACACATCCCAGTGCAGCTGATGGGAAAGCACATCACTTTTCAGAGCCCTGTGAACCAGGCAGAAATTCAGCAATCAATTTTCATATGCCATTTGCAGCACGGCCCCTTTGGGATATGAGGCAATGGCATTCTGCTAACAAAACACAAACACCTCAGGTGAAATAGCTTTGCAGAACCTTAGTGAAGCCCTGAGGTCTGTAGGACTGAAAATATGACCTTTTTGTCTTGTACCATTTTGGGAAATCAATAGATGTGTGCTTGTTCTGTTCTCAAAATAAATATTGCACAGCTGTTTTTCCTTGCCCATGCCTGATCTCTGGTACTCACAAGCTGCTCAGCAGTAAGTAGCTGTCACGCAGCGGAGTGCACAAGGCAGGAACCTAAAAGATTAGAGGACTCCTTGGTTGAGATTCTCCGGACATGTCTCCTTGTCAGTAGTGTACACGATAGACCACAATGGGACAACAGCTATGCCAACAGGTTTTTGCCCATTTTGAAAAGGAAAAGAGGCTAACATCATCTCCTACATGCTAAGTATGTGTGTGTAAGTATCTTTGTTCCCTCTCTCCCATTAACTTTTGAACCATTTAGCCTATTTCAACTATATTTGACAGGTTTAACTAATTTAATTAATTCTGCTGTATCCACAACAGGACATTGGGAAGGAGAGGCCAGAGTCTTCTTTGCTCAACCCCTGRTTTTCTCAGTGAGCTCTGATAAGAGCTCTGATTTTCAGTCCCCTCTAAYTTGTTTTGTCCCTGTGGTACATGTAGTTGTGAGGGTGAATGGCTATTGAGCGCCTCCCCCGCAACACAGAGCAGAGCGCACAGCACATCGCGAAATGCAATTTGGGGGAGCTAAAGCTCACTCCTCCTCTTTGCTCCTCTCCCCCCAAAATTGTGCCCACTATATAAATAGCAAACTCTTCAGAGTAAGATTTTCTTTATCCGTGTTTGGACAGTGCCTAATAGCACAACAGAGCCCTGGTCACCTCAGAAGCCTCCTCATGCTTCTATAATATAAATAAATAATCATAAAAAATGAGTTGTCAGAGAAAGAGGTCATGGATCAGCAGAGTAAATCAAACTTTAACAGCCCATCAGGGCCAGACTGCCTAGCAACAAAACAATTCATCATTAAGAAGTTTTGTGCTTTATTATAAATTTAGATTTAAAAGAAATGTTGAAGTCCCCAGGTCAAATTTTGCTCTCAGTTACTTTGGTGCAAATCCAGAGCAATTTATTGCAGTCAATGGAGCTGCTGTAAATTGAAGGAAGAAAAAAATTTGCCTCCATATATAGTGAAAAATACTATTTTGCACTTTAAGTCCAGGGAATACATACTACTGGTTTAAATATTTACTGCTATATGAATGTGGTAATTTTCTCAAACATATTATTCATTCAGATTTCTTTGGTATTTACACTTCTTACGCCAGAAAAATTTTTAATATATACAGAGCAAAAGTCTTGGATCTCAGGTGGTCTGTATGAGCTATTGCATTAGAAAGCTTAAAACAACCCAAACCTGGTGTTTTAACTAAGATAAATAACTAAAACTAATTAAAGAAAAAGGGGAAAAAAAAGAGAAGATTCAGGGTGAATTCTTTAGACTTCAGATTTTGCTTGGCTGCAGTGTCGTTAAACTGGTTCTGAAACTTCTGTCCAGTTTATAGAATACACAACAAGAAATTCAGGAAATGTCTTAATGTCCAGAATCCCTTTTTCCTCATACACATTTTTTAATTTTCTGTTCTCACACACAGTAAGAGATCCATCTCATTTTTACTGCATATCACACTGATTCAAGTGCTGGCCTGGTACCTGGTGTCGTCCATGCAGACATCTACCATCTTCTATTCAATCTTGTTGAAGTGACAGAGCCAATAAGCAGATGACCCCATAGGGGGTAGAGTTCCTCATCTGGAGGGACACTTGAATCTAGTCTTTGGTAGCCACCATAGGAGCATTACAGCCACATACCTTCCAGTCTTTTTCCTTTTCCACCATTACAGGATGATTTATAAAGCTTCCACCTCTTCCTTAAAAGGACTTTGTAGCTGTTTCTTGCAGATCTCAAAACTAGGGATGTTTAATAACTTTCACATCCCAGCCCAATCTCATAGCCTTGGGTGACAGAGTCTCAGCTGACAGATGAAAGTTTCAGATACGGTAGTTGTATATTTCTGTAGATTTTCAGGAGGATTTAATACCAGATTTTTATTATACCATCTGAATAATTTTCTGTAGGTTATTGCTATGTCATTTGAACACATTTAACTTCCCTCCTTCCATCTCCTTCCCCCTCCACAAAAAATAATAATAAAAGAAAATGGAGTTGTCCAGTAATGATGGTTTTCATAGTACTATCTCCGCTCAGAGGCTTCAGATGGCCAGTTTCATCTTGTCTTTGATTATGTCTTTCAGGCCAGTTTGATCTGAATATAAATTGTGTTTGTCTTTCTGATTCTAACTCCAAAGGCCTAATAAAATTTGGGGCATTGATGTCAGGAAAGAGACATATGATTAGTCTGATAGATTTTATATGATGAAGCTGTTCCAGATTCTGATAGGTTGGGTGATTTTTTTGCTTTGAATATTAGATTTTTAATTGTAAGCAGAAGGCCATCTGCATATATTAATAGTTTGTGGGTGTCTGGCTTGTCCTTTATTTGCTTTTCGCATCCAGTAGTGTTTGCTAATGTTTCTGGTTATAAGACAAATAATTGCCTGTCTCTGCCTACTGCTAGCGGCAGGGGTTTTACTATCACAGATTATGACAGATGGGCATGTGTACAGAGCTTTGATTAACATATCAGATTTATTTTAAAAAACCCTACATTTTATTGAGTCTGTAGCACAGACAGCTCAGAATGAGACTCAGACTTTTTTTTTCCTTTCCTAATATTGTGTCATTGAGACTCACCAGATGTAAGTATTACAGATGGCCTATAAGGCTACATATACTAAGACATTTAAAAGTGCCTGAATGACTTAGCAGCATTAAGCTATTGAGGTTTAATGAAACTCTGGAACTTAATGCTCAACACCTGCCCAAAATTCTGTAGGAGTTGATAAAAGCATTCTACTGAAGAATGGCCTAAAATTTAGCTGAGTTTTCAAAAATATTGAAACAATATAACTGAAAATCGCTCAAGTTAGGCAGCAAGAAGCAAAAAGTAAACAAAACAAAGAACTTCAGGCACTTGCAGGGCAGCTTAGATGGCATTTGGGTGCCTTTCTCTGAAAAGCTTGATGAAACTCTTAAGCCCCCGGAAGTTTCCTGGGACATATGTTTCATCAAGACAGTAAATTAGTATGTTCTGCTACCATGCACAGCATCCTGACAGAGCAGAAGGTCTTAGTACTTGTTCCTCTATGCACCAATGTGTTGTTCACAAACAAACCATCCCTTACCAAAATCCCCTGAGGCCTCCTAACTCCCTCCTTGATCTCAATATGAAATACAGTAACTTCAGCCACGTCTACTGAAAAATGTAACCAGAAAAAAGAAAGGAAAAGGAGAAATAGGAGGTGGTCAGCTTTTAGTATGATAGGTTAGTTGTCAAAGCACTTATTTGAACAAATCGGGTTTTGAGTCACATCTTCATCCTGAAGGGTTTCAAACCTATGTCTCCTATCTCTAGTGAGTGTGCCTAGTCATTAGGTTTCCTAATAGCTGCGAAGGAGAGAGAGGGAAGAGAGACCCTCTCCCAAATTTATGGGGCATTGAGCAAAGAAGAAGGAAAAGAAAGGGGATGAAAGTGCAGATCATGCAGCTGCAGAGAGTACACAAGGAGGAAGCTTTTCTGATCATTGTTCTCCCTCCTGCTTTGACATTTTGCTTTGAAACATCTCCAGATAAAACAAACATGCCTTTCTTACCTTTATTCTTCTCTTCCTGATGACCCAAATCAACTAGAAAATGAAAAAGGGGAGAGAAAGCTGCCACAGAGCTACCAGTACAGGACATCCTTTTCACAGATAGTAATATCCATGTCAACATAAATTGAAATGCAGAGGAAAGGAAGAAAGTAAGGAAAATAATTTGGAGATATTTCAGACCAAAATGTAAGGGGTAGGACTGTTGAATCTACACAAGTGATTTCATTTTGGATAAATTATTAGAATTAGTGCCAATGATCTTTTTCCCTCAAGAGGAAACATCTGTAGTTGATTTATCTCTTAATATTTATGGCAACCAGAACCACCCCAAATATCACTTTGCCCTGATGAAAGATTCTGTCATATACAAAAGAGCTGAATCAGGATAGTTCTGCTTGGCTATGTTTGGGAAAGGGAAAGAAAAATAAGTCCCTGTTCTTCAGCATATTGAAATGGCCATTCTTTTTTTCCTTGACCTTAATGATTTAGGACCAAATCAAACTCTTTACAGATTTCTATTCAGATAAATATAATAAAAAATGGAGTTATCTTTTACCATCAGGTTACATGCTGAACTCCATTTAAAAGTTATTCATAACCTTTATAAAAAGAGTCTGATAAAATCATGACTCTGCTGTTCTGGCCTCRTATAATGCTTATCTTTCCTCAGCAGGTAGAAGCTCCAGACAGTTCTTATGCATAAAGATGATCTAATCAGAAAGAAAGATATCTGGCCAGAAATATATCCTTGATCTTCTGGCCAGATATCTTAGGGCCTCACAAATGGCACTAGAAATCAATGTGTGGGCAACTGATTCAAGCCCCAAATTATTCAGGTCAGGAGAACCCAAAGAGCAATTCAAATCTCTCTAAAGCAGACACTGGCTGACAGATCAGCTCCATTGGCCCTGTCAGTTAATGGTTTGATGGCTTGATTCAGCTGTCTTAACATGAACATTTAATGACAGTAGGATACTCCTCCTGGTCTCGTGCTGTTCTCCCAAACAGTACAGCTTTTCATTAAATCTTCTGTCATATATCCTCTCTACAGCTCCCTGATTCCAGCTTCCTTAAGATGGTTTCATCTCCTCAGCTATTCCTTTTTCACCGCTTTGCTTTTCCTTCCCATGCCACTCCATTCCTTCAGCAAATCTGAAGGGAACTACGTGCTCTGAAGCATGTTAGCTTTGGCTCCTTTAAGTTCTTTCACCTCTGCTCCTTCCCTCCTACTGATGTTGCTCTGTGCCAAGGGAATGAGAAGGAGAGGAGTGGGAGGAGAAGCTATTAGCATACACTGAAGCACAGATGTATTAACATGCTTCAGAGCACTGTTTTATTTYGGCTGGGCAGGCTGGAGCCAAGATGAATGTGTTGTTACATGCATGGACATTCGGTAGGCAAGTTTCACTTCTGAAAAAGCCTGATTCTGTTTGATTTYCACAGCAGTTGTTACTGTATCATCTTCAGAATTACTCAGGCTCAGATAGAGATTCTTGATATTATATTAGAACAACCTTGTGAGCTATCCTATTCATTTCAGTGAAACTATTTACAGAGTAAGGTGAACTCAGTGAGTTGAAATCCAGCTAAGGAAGGATGCAAGTCATCAAGGAAGCAGTTCAGATATCTGCATACGGGTGTCCAGTGCCATTTTTGACACACTGGGGTGTACCACTGGCCTCCACGTGCTGCTACAGGTCTTTCCTCTGCAGCCCATGGCTTATCTGCCTATGTAGGTGTTTTGGATCCCCTTAGGGAATTGCACTACACACCTATATTTAGATACTTGACTAGCACTCTAAGCATGATACATTTTAGGAACAATATAAAACACAAAAGAAAATAAGAAACCCCAAAAGCTAGTAGGCTTTCTAGCTTTTCTGCATTTGGGCAAAACTCATAATTATCTTCAAAATAATCAAAAGACGGTTTGATCTAAACTTAGTTTGGGATCTCAATCCAGTGAAGAGAAGTGCTGCTTTTTCTGGAGACCGAGCAAAGTTGCAGAAGTCCAAGCTTTTATATGGTTCCCAGCAGTGCATCTTAACCTAAATGCAGGGATGATAGCATAAATACCAGTGTCTTTAGTCATACAGACTTCAGAGAAAATGCCAACAAAAACACAACATGTTGCCAGCAAAGAATTATGTTCCTTTAAAAATGGGACAGAGACCCTTAAATGAGCATTGAATAGATTTCAGGTGGTCATAATTTGAGGCCACTCCCTATCGGGGCTATAATTCACTCCTCCTAGTAGGATTTCTGTGACCTATCACTGACATGGCAGTTATGAACTACATGGTGCAAAGAAGTGGTAGAAATATCTTATCAGTACATACCTGAAAGCTCCTGATTTCTAYATTTGCATGATGCAAGCTCATATTGATTGAGTTTTTTACAGCATATAAGTCTGCTTATGCCTTGAGTTGATCCGTGTCAAATGCACATCTTGATTCAAATCCAGAAGAGCTTTGTTAATATTAGACCACAATGCTGATGATGAACATTTGCCAGATATTAGAGCTATAGTACTCTTATTTACACAGAATAGTATCTTACTCCAAAACTGGACTTCAATGGGACATCAAAATAAGGCTGATACCRTCTATGTGCATTTATTTGTTTATATATAAATACTGAAAAATCTTTTCCTGAAATCATGATTAATCCTTTGATAAACCAATATTAATTCTGATCTCCATTTAGTATTAAAAATTTTGACATATTAACTGTGAAAGATTAAAATGCAATTATTTGTTTGGGACAGCAAATTAACATTTTGATAAAGAGGGATAATGCACAAGCAATTGCTTTTCAAATGTTTAATTTCGGTGATTTCCCTATTGGCAAGCATTTAAAACAGATACACAATAGGTCACTAGAAAAATAGACAATCTTTTTCTCTTCCATTAAGCTATTTCTGTTTCCTTCTCTGTGGCCAGAATGAAAAGCAGAGAGTAAAAGAGGTTTGCCTATTGTTTTTATTCTTGGCGTGCCAGAGGAATATAGAAGTAGACATGATATGGAAGAATCACAACAAATTCTTGTAATTCTCCACAGATATATATAATCCAGCATGTTGGCAGCTAAAAGAAAAATGATTTCTGAAGATAATCTTAAATGTGTGCATATATGGGTTTGTGTGTTTTACTGTCTTAACCCTTTGGGGAGTTCATGATTATGTAAAATCATTTATTTCTACATCAATGGGCTTAAGAAAATGCTGAATAACATCAGAATACTAAATGGATTGTTTTGTTCTACCCTTATGAAGCCATCAATACCCCCTGATTGAGGAAAATGAAAGAAAATTTAAAATAAAAATCTTAAAATACTCTTACTTATTTTTAGTAGTTCCAGCCACAGGGGTACTAAAAACATTATCATCACGTGTATTTTATTAGAAAATGTTAGTAAGATCACAGCTCAATTGCAACCTCAAATATCCCAGCAGTTCCAGAACTGCCTTTTCCCATAAGACATTCTTTAACTAAGGGCCAACTCTTCTTCTAACTAATTCAGTGTTAAAACTCCCCAATGCTTCAAAGATGCAGGATCTGTCTCTGTAACCACTCGCCCTGTACTTGTTTAACTGCTTCTCCTCCCCATCTGTCTCATTACCTCCACCCAAGAAAAAAGATTAAACTTTTTCTTTTGTCAGATAAAACACTTGGTTTTACCTGCTGAGTCCTTTGACACGTTTCTGAACCTGCTCACCACATCTGAAGTCAGCCCTGCTATTTTGAAGTTGGCCCTTCTTTGAGCAGGGGACTGGAGTAGATGACCTCCTGAGGTCTCTTGCAACCAAAATTACTTTATATTTCTATGTTTTTTGGGGAAAGTTTGTATCTATCTCACACAGTCTATCATTTTGCCAGTTGATGGAAAACTTTGGAAGTTTTACTAAACACAAGCTAACATACCACTATAATGCTGAAGATCAAGTTAGCTCCAAGCTACAACGTTGACGTGGGAGTTTTGACTCAAGTTTGGGTAAGAGAGACAGCCTGTTTATAAGCTGCCATATCTTGTTGTCAGTTTACCACACAAATCCAGCTTACCTCAGAGTGGTAAAAGTACTCTCCTGTAGATAATTTACTTTTTTCCACTCTCCATTACCACTAAGTTTTATTATCTTGAGAACTATGCAAATAAATAAATAGAAAGGTGAAGTTTTGAATCACAGAAGTAGTCACAGTTCTGCTGCTGACAGACACTGCTGAGGTTCTGCCAGAGGTTCGTTATCCAGACCGCCTTCAAAGTAGAGATTCAAAATGCTATATTCCAACTGTAAGCATCACTTTAGTAATATGTTTATTTTAGAGTATCTCAAAAGTATGATAATTAGTGTTGTTTAGCTGCCTAACTTGCGTATTTTCACACCATAATATGTTTGGATTCCTTTAAAATCTAAACAGTTCTGGATTTCCTAAAGACTACCCACAAAAACTGACTGATGGTCATGTCATACTCTAGTTGCTTAACGTACAAGTTATCTCCAGTGTGCTAGGATACCTGAGACACTTACCTACTATTGAGAGATATGAAACTTGGCCTGGAGATTATGGAGCTGGAGGCCAGGTAACCTACGGCATCCAGAATGGCACTCGTTCAACTCTATCCTGTAAGTGCGGGACTGAGTTCCAGATCAGTACACTGAAATGTAGGTGCCTACATGCGCACTAAGTGTCTAAAAGTTCGCTGTCTAGTCAATGTGCAGATAAGGTAAGATTCAGCCACCTAATATTACCTAATGCTACCTACTAAATGCCATAGGTATCTAGTGTCATTTCCAGTGCTCTAGAGTAGCCAAGATCTACAGGTGGGATTGGGAGATCCGTGTCCTCTGGCCAAGCAAAACACTTTACCTGATTTCAAATGACGGGCAAGGAAAGTGAATCAAGCCATTAGTTATTCCAGAAGATAGTGCCTCTGGAGTGATTTTGCTCATCCAATGCAGCACATACTGGAGGGTCAGCTAAACAGTTCTGGGAGCTCCACCAACTGGGTGACTATATCTCCACTGATCATAGTAGGAGTTCAGACAACATGCAAACATTAATTAAATTGCACCTTTCGGACACTCAATTCTTGCTGTTTACAAGTCAGCTTAGGGCTAGGAACTGGATTTTAAAAAGGAAGAAGGACTAGAACTGCTTTATGGCCGCACTGTGTGCCTCGGACAAATGTGTGATTGTGTCACTTGGGGACAGCCATTTTTTACAGCTGGTGCCTCCTAGGGGTTCAGGAAATGTTTTAGACTGCACATGATGGACTGAGGTGAGGGTTAGGGATAAGAAAAGGAAACACAAATGATTTGTGGTGATATAGAGGAGAATTCCCTAGGCAAAACTTGAGTGCTAGGGTTGCTTGAAGGCAGTCAGTCATTTGAGGTTTTGTGACTTAGCCCTAATCTATGCCCTTAACAATATTCTATGTACTTCAGTTGGGGAATACCCATTTCACTTTCTCAGGTTATGAGAAACATGACCAAAATTATTTATTTTCCCACTTTCTCTGATATGTAGAATGTATCACTGACGTTTTCTCACCAAAATTACCTCCATTCCTGTGACTTTCTAACCTGTCCATGCCTGCAGTCATTTTCAGAATACTGATATTCCACTGGATATTAGGAAAAAAGACACTATGGGTCACTCCTTCAAACTTAAGTTCTCTGTCTCCTCTTGCCTTCAAAAAGCAGTTACTGACCAAGGCTCTAGTACATACTTGGAAAAATGGAATAAAAGGAAAATTACAGCAGTTAAATAGGACCTGAAACAGTCAGACCAATTAATRAGTTATCCATCATTCATACACCAGTAAATCCTATATATGAAACCAAATGAGAATGTGTGACTAAATAGACATAAAACTGGGAAAGAAGTAAAGAGATTTTAAAAAACTACTAATAAAGAAATGGATAGAAACTGCTTGATATAAGAAATACAGGTAATATTATTTAAGGAAAATGATGATGCAACTCAGGCTATCATTCCATTTCTGGTCTTTTTGTTGCTCTCTTTGTATCGACTGGAATGGATCATGGGTGTTTTTCTGTGTTTAACACTCACTGTGAATGGGACTGGAATTCGTTCTGTATCAAAAGACAAAAATTAAATGTCATATTTCACTCAGGGCTTCACGCAAAACTGACAGCTGCTCAGGATTTATTCTGCATTTGCTTGGAGAGACTGATTAGAAGTATATCTATAAAGGATTTTTACAAAGACTGTCAATTTTGAAAAAGCTTCCAAACTAATCCAGCATATCTACTGATATGCACTATGAATGCTGTTACTGGACACACATTTAGACCATGTTGTGCTTGAAGAAAGATTTAATTTGGAAATATTGCAAACCTCTTGAAAATTCTGACTCAATGTTTACCAGAAGGAAAATTAAGAAGGGGGGCTTAAGAATCTCATAAACTGAATCCCTGTCATCCTCCTTTGCATCTCAGGCCACTAGTCATGCATGTACAATAAAGATTTCCAAGGTCTCATTGTTGAGATGTGTCACCAGATAAAGTATAACTTTAAAGATTATAAATGTATTCTTGTAGGAAGAAACTATCTATTTCCCCAGACTTGCTGGCAGGATTAGACTGACTCTAGCACTTTATACATATTTTTTTAAAAACACAGCAAAATACTCAAGAAGAGTGTTTAACAGAGAACATTGCACAGGATATTTTTCCTAAGCATATGGCAGACAGCATATTAGCATGAGTAACTTCTATGACATTTCCCCTTCCTCCTATCCTCAGAACTGCTATAAGGCAAATACAAAGTGTAAGTAAGTGAGGAGCTGGAGGAAGAAGAAACACAAGTAGAAGTTGGAAATCGAGGCTGGAATTCAAAATCAGAGTGTTTCTGAGGCCCAGGTTTGTTCTTAAACAGGCAGTTAGATTTCTGTAGTTCTTGCAATAAAAATTCTAAAAATTCTAAGCCAAGTAACGAAGGGACTTTTGTGTATATTTAGACATCTGTGTAGTTAACCTACTAATGAAATTCTTGTGATATAAGATTGGACCGGGATTTTTAAGACCCCTATCTCTGCCACAGAGCTACTTTGGTAAATTGTATAATCACTGTGTGCCTCAGCTCCCCATATGCAAAATTAGAAGAGTGCTTCCTTTGTATAGTCTATATAAGTTGTGAGCAAGGAAGGAGACTAGGCCTACCAATGCCAGAGGCCACCCCAGAGCTTCTGTGTCCACGGCTAACAATGAAAAGCTCCAGGCACAGATAAAAAGTTGCAACATTAAAAATAAATCTGACCATAGAGAAATACAAGGAACTATTTTCATCCTGTCCTACAGTCTGGTCTTTGGTATCCTCCTGGAGTCCCAGACTGTAAACATAATTAGCAGAAGAGAAGCAGTTTCATCAAAGAAAAAAGGCAGATACCAGATTTGCTTTCCCTCCTCAGTCATCCAGGATCAGCAATGTGGTAATCCTGAACTCTAGCTTATTCATTACATCCGTGCACTAATCTGTATGTCATTTTATACAGTCGTGCATATACATTAGGGAAACCATAATAGGATTGCATGGGGGTTTCCTGCACCAAAATTTTGATGGCTGAATTCCAAAAAAAGAGAGATCAAAATTCCTAGATGCTTCACCAACTTTATTTCTTTGTCTGATGAAGACCTCAGCTGCACCAGTCAGTAATTTCACTGTCCCGCCTCACTGTTGTTGCTCTTCTTTGCCTAGCCAGGAACTCTCTGTCATGCCCCAAATCCCAGCTAACTGCATGGGGTCCTGCAGTTCCTGAATCAGAGTATTCTCAGTATATGGGGCTGAGCAACCAAAATGATACGTCAGACTGATGCTGAGATGTGATTTCATAGATAAGGTGACAATATGAGTTTTTAGACAAAGGATGAAGAGCCATCCATATACCAGTTGTCCAAAGTTTTAAATGTCTTTACTAATAAATGTACTCTTAATGAACATTGGTTATTCTTTTGAAACTAACAGGAAAGCAAACAAAGAAATAAATGATTATAGCATATATTTCCCAACATTATCACATTCATGGAAGCAAGTGAAGCAACTGGAGTAGTTGTTTAACTGATAAGTTCTCGTTTTCAGTTAACATGCTTCTCTTGCAGAGTTTTCAGACTCAAAGAGCACTGAGATTTCTAATTTGGGCTTTCATAACCAGAACAAAGTTGATCTCATTGAAACTGGCAGTGGAGAGGCTAAGTGGATCCTAAGAGTAATTCTGAATGACAAAAAAAAGTCAGGCAGCATTCAGCTTCAAAAAATTAATGGTCCTGTAGGCTGAGATCTTAATACAATGGGAAGACAGTCAAATTATCGTCCCACCAAGATCCAGAGAAAGTGACACTTTGGGGTATCATCATGTACACTAAATAGTCCAAACCAGGTAAGCAAGAGAAAATGCTGCAGACATAGCAGAGCCGCCTTGATGGCTTATGAAAAGGTACTAGGTGCTGCAGTTAGAAGCTAAAATAGATTTCACAACATGTTGCTGCTGCTGCTCGTAGACAACCCAGTAATAGGCATTGTCACACAAGGAATGACTGAGTCACACAAGGAGAAAAAATTTGCAAAAGGGTGGATTTTCCAGTTTTGAATATTTTTGTGGCACATTGGTGTACCAGGCTTCTCCTTTGCACTGGTGGTTGTATCCACTCTTGCCATTAAGTTTTGTCATTAAGAATTTGTAGACTTGTTGTATTTCATACCATACTGAAAGCAACAAAACAATTTAACATCCTTTGAGCTTTGAGTTGCAGTAGGAACTGGAATTCCTGTTACAAAGACAGCATCACCAAAGTATTTTTAATAAATATTGATAACAACTTTTTAGATTTTAAGGAAACTTGCATAGCTATCCTCCATCATGGTATTCAACTGAAGTTCCTTAACAATCTGTACTAGATGTAACAAAGTCAGAATAAAACTGTTTAAAATGCTAATTCCCTTTAAATGATGCTGCAGCCGAGACTGTCTAAGAATGTGTAATTATCTGTTCAACAGTGATTCCAGATAGCTGAGTATGTGCCCCTTTCATTTTAAAGAGGATTTCCTTACAAATTTTCAATACATTTATTTTCCACTACAAAAGGAAGTACAAAATTTTAAGAGCACAATAAGAAGAGAGTTTGGGATGAGGAACAAGGGATGGAGCTTCAGTATGAGAGGTTTTCTAATCAAGATAAAAAGGCTATGTAGTTCTACTTTTTTTTTTTCTGGATCTCAAACATTTTTATAAGGCATGAAGCTGATAGAAAACGACAGAGTGCTTTTCACCCACAAGATCCCAGACTATTTATTATACATAATACCTTATATAAGTAAATCCAAATCACCACATTTTTCAAGCTTTTCGCATGAATGAATGGGTTATGGTTTTTTTGCAACCATGCCTCACAGAGATCAGACTTCACAGGTCTTGGATTAATTTGTACAGAGGGCAGATCAGAAGGACATTAACAACTAATATAATTACATTAATAAGCCTTAACTAGTTCATTGGCTGGCAACAGGAAAGTTGTGGCCTCGAGCAGCTACAGAGTAACTGGCCTAAATTTGTGTGTAGTAATCATAGTAAAGTGACAGATGTTGTTTACATCTAGTGTTGGAGGATTCCCCGTCAACACAAACTGAGATTAGACTGTGACAGACTGATCTGGCACCACAGAGCACTCAACTCCTTTTAGGAAACTTTAACCAAAAATAAATGGATTCCCCTCAGTATTCACAAACAGTTCTAACCCTCAAATGACTATACCTCTGTTCAAACTTTTAGGGCCCACGCCAGCACGTGTGAAGAGAATGACAAGAAAAACACCCTTTTCTTATGAAGTCTCTTAGTATCCTGACATCACAGGTGACTGTGACTATATCTGCAGATGGTAAGGTTGTGATAAAGTTGATTTTGTGTTTTCTTACATTTTGAAGATTTAGCCAAGATGAAAAGTTGTATTCTTTCATAGTAATCAAAAAAATTAAGCAGTGTCCTTCACTGTCTTTGGGTTCAGCAATCTTTTACCCAGTTGGTACACAACCAGATACATTTTTGCTCCCTGCAGGCTCAGTCATTTAACCATGTGAAGACAAGAATAGCTCCTTAGCTAAACTCTAAGACAGGCAACAAGCCACAGTACTAAACAGCTTCTTTGCTTTCCCTGGCCCTTCCAAAGCTACAGCTTTCTTTTTTCCCCTCCTCAGTGCCAGGGAATGAGTTTGGATTTTGTTCATCCTTATGATGTTCCAGCTCACAACTTCTAACTAAGCACAGGAGTCTACAATAGGTCTCAGCTTATTGTCTTAGTAATTTTGCCTTGTGTGCAAGTTCCCTGAATTTTATTGCCTACTTCTTAGTCTTATTGTGATTTATTTCATTGCTGCTTCGCCTGCATTAAATCTGTTAATGGACCTGGCACTTAGCATTTTCCTTTTTTCCTTTATTTATCTACAAAGAACAAAATGTTCCCTTACAGAGTTCTGCAGTCACTGCATTCTGGTCACACACCTCTTCACTTATTCTTCCCATCAGTCCATGAAGACCATTTCCACTGGAGTGCATTTGATATGAGCTATAAGGGAGTGACAGCCATCTCTGATCTGTTAAAACCCTGTCAGGACAGGATATTTATGACCTGCTACAACCCACTCCCACATACCAATCCCAAACTTTCCAGTTTTCAGGCTTTCCTCTGTTTGATGTGATGGTCACTTTCTGAAGGACATATTCTCCCACCACACAGTGTAAGTGCCGCTTTGAGTGGAGCATAATGATTAAAGTCCCCAGACAGTCAAAGCGTGACAAGATGTCCCAAGTTCTGCATATCCACTTCTGCTGCTCCATGTGTTTTAACAGACCACACAGCAAAGACATAACACAACAGTGGCCCTTCCTCACACAGCAGAGACACTGGCTGGGGCAGCTCAAGGCTGATCACCCCTTCCAGATTTTACTCAATACTGATAGACCTTCCTCTTTTACCATGTGTTACTGACCTGATATGGAAAATGCTGAAATTTGTGGGAGTTCTGAATGACTTCAGGTGGGTGAGTACAAGCTTCATATTTCCAGTGGACTACCTAGATACAGTCAACAGCATCATAAGTAATCCATCAAGCTATGGCTTAGCCAAAAAAAAAAAGAAAGAAAAAGTGCCAGTCTGAAGTGTCAATGAGCTCTTCTCAGTCATGCAGCATCAGCAATTCCCAGAAAATATTAAGTCTTGGGCAAAACATCAGACCTCCCATGCTCATATATTTTTTTTAGCAGAACCATAATGTTCAGATACATATGTAAATCATGCATATGCACAGGATATCGTCCCATAACCATGACACCTGAGTGATATGTCACAAAATTTCATTATGGACATGGCAAGACTGCAGTTGAGTGACACTCCTAGGATGTTCTTCACAAGGAGAAATAAAGGCATCTTCTTTGCTCAGAAAATGCTGATATTGGAAATTTCATCCATGTAGTTGCTAAGGGAACAGCTACTGAAAATCTACATTTTGGAGCCCAAATTCTCCTGAAGTAGGATTATTTTCACACTGAAACTGAGATAATTTGTCATTTCTGCCCTTCATCTGACAGGAAGACTTCCCCTTAAATATTGTAAAGAGCTTCCCAACAGATGGATAACACTGCTGTATGATCCAAAATGCAATGTTAAAAACTGATAGTTTTACATTTTATTTTTAAATAAGAATTGTGCATTTAATGTTATTAAATTAAATGTCATTTCTGGTAAATAAAATCTTCCTCCCCCTTCTCTTTTAAAGAGAAGAACCGTCTGGTTGTTAGGATGCTACTGAACTGTGTAGGAACTATATTTTCTGCTTTATTGAAAATTCTGAGATTTCTAAACAAGGTTCAAGCCATTAAAATTATTTCATATTCTCACAATAATACTATTATAAGAAAAATCTCATTTTAAAAATAAAACTGGGGTGTTCCATTCTAAAAATACCACACGTGAAGTTTCTGATTGATTGATTCATTTGAATTATTTACTAAATGAAATTTTATAAAACAACAAATTCTCAGGGAAAGGTCTGAATTCGACAAAACAACATTTTCTAATGGAGTAGCTTCTGCAGAAAATTTCTGAGAAGTTCCACAGATTTCAGCCTGTTAAAATGAATCTGAGAAATATTTTTTATTCTGAAAGTTTTACAGGAGCTGCTCTCCACATAACATTCTTTACTCCAAAGGTTTCTTTCTTTCTGATGTAGAGCTGTTTTTTTCTAGGTCAGTGGGCCTCATACACATATGGAGGACATTTCTTCTGAACCACTTCCTTCTCAAACTTCACAATTCAGCTGCAAAATGGAATAACAATATCACTTTGCAAATGAAATAAAATGCTTTAATAAAAGCTTTTATAATTTTATAATTTTATAATATTATAATTATAATTTTATAAAATATAATTATAATTTTATGAAAATAAAACCCCCCATGTATACACTGTGATGTGGTAACATTTCACTATCAGTCCCTTCTTGCACTCTTTTTGTTTTGTAAATATCACCATTCTGCCAAATATAAAACTGATTCTATCCTGGTATTTATATTACCGCAAAATCTGAGCACCTCCAAATATTTGGAATAGAACTGATTTGCTATCATATCTGATTTCTTTGAAAATTTAAAGAGCAAGACTTTTGATAGCGTGGAGTTTTGTACTGCTTTTAAAATAAGCAGTAGTGTAAAACTCCTTGAAGGAAAGGAAAATCAGAAGATGGTGTTTGTTTGTAGTTCTAGAAATCATCAGGATTGTAATTTTCAACCCGCAGCTCTTTTATGACAATATCTTAAATCAGCTTAGTCTCCTTATTCCTTTTCTTCACTGCTTCTGGACTGGGCTCAGAAAGACAAGTGCTGCATTGCTCCCTACACATGATGGCACAAATTTTCTTTGCCAGAACTAGCTCAGGCAGAACACCTAACCATTTAGTCCTGTGGGCTTCCAGGTATGACATCTCTGCTGCAAGGGGCGGTAGACAGGCACTATTGGCTAGATAAACAGTAGGTTGGGGCATATTTTAAAAATAACAAGTGAAACACTGAAAATGGGCTTAAGGCTGAAAGGAAAGTTATGTCAGAAAAAAAGAATATGTTGGTCTTTTCTCCCAGTAACTGCTTTACATGGATAATAGGCAATGTTGAGCAAGTGGAAGGTCTTGTTCTGCTTTCACAGCAAATGAGGAGACTAGTAGTAGTCTACTAATGGGATGAGAGTACAGACCAGTATGGGTGAGGTTGCCTCTGCAGCAAATGCACRCAGGCAATCGGGACTGACAGCATAATGTATGCAAGGGATAATGAAACCCAGCAGATATCCCAGTATGTTTGCTCCTTCCCAGGTAGAAATGTCTATATTTTCTTTACAAATCTTTATTCCTTCCTTTGGCAAGATCTAATGCATTGGAGTGGGTCTCCAGGCAAAATGCAGTAGAAGTCTAATGCTTAGAATTACAGATAATTCTTGTACTGTGGCACTGAGCAGAACTGAGTAAAAACACAGAAGTCAAATGAGTTTCTCTGAGAATGTTACCTCCAAATGCCTTACAAAATAAGGACAGGAAAGAAAAGGGTTAGATACACCTAGTGTACAATACTGTGTGAGTGGAAAACTGGAGGATGGATGTTAAACTAATTTCTTCAGAAATAAAGCTTTGTGTGCTGTGGCAAGATGCAATGCCAGGTCACATAACACCATCATTACAACTACAATAAACAGGACATCCCAGGAGTGCTTACCATGCATAGAGTAATAATAGATAATAACAGAGTGTTTTACATTTATACATCACCTTTCATCCCAAAGGATTCTGAAAAACTTGGCAAATTTAAACAGCCCACACAGATTTACATACAGGGAACAACTTCTCCCATTGCTGAAACAGGTAACTTTTGTAAACAGCAGAACATAAGTCAGAAAACAGTTAGTTAGTTAATCTAAATGAATGTGCAGAGWTCTCTCCTCATTCTTGTGCTGAAAGGCTGACAGAAGAGGAAGGAGTTATGTTCCAGTCTAATTTGCTTCTTTAGGACTTAATGTTTCCATTTTCCTCTCCCGTTGAAGCAAAATTGGTGAACAGGGCTGGCAAGCAAAGGGTCCGGGGTGACRTGAACCTCTTTAATCAACAAAACAGGGCTGAAGTGGAACCATCGCAAGCATATGCGCATAAATAAGGAAGTGCCTAAGGGATCGTATTATGGGGAAAGCTCTCATGCCCTTCCTGGGAAATCAGTACACTGGGGTGCCTCTCTGTAGTGCCTGTACACTACTGCACACAGTAAGGGGAGCAAACAGGAGGAATTAGAGGTCTGTGTGCATTTACAGAGATACAAGCTCTTCAAGATCGCAGAGACATGGTGGGATAGCTCATGCAACTGCAGTGTAGTGATGGATGGATACAGGATGGAAGGACAGGCCAGGATGGTGAGGAGGGGGGGGTTGCCCTTGATGTGACAGCAAAGCAAGTATGCATGGAGCTCTGCCTTGGGACAGGTGAGGTGCTAGTTGAGAACTTATGGGTCAGGATTAGCAGGCAGATGAATGTAGCTGACATTGTCATGGGTGTTTGCTACAGACTGCCTGATCAGRAAGAAGTAGATCWGGTCTTCTTCAAAGAACTGGAAGAAGCCTCACATTTACAGGCCCCGGTCCTCATGGGGGACTTGAACCATCTCATTGTCTGCTGGAGGGACAACCAACAGAGCAGGGCACATGCAATCCAGGAGGTTTCTGGAGTGCATTGACAACAACTTCCAAACACAGGTGACTAAGGAGCCGACGAGGAGAGGCGTGCTTGTGCACCTCATAATTACAAACAAGGAAAGATTGGTCAGGAAAGTGAAGGTCAAGGAGCAGCCTTGGCTACAATGGCAATGAGATGGCAGAGTCCAGGATCCTGCAAGGAGGGTAAAAGGCAAAAATATGGATCCCAAGCCTGGACATCAGGAGAACAGACTTTGGCCTGTTCAGGGATATGCTTGGAAGAATTCCATGGGATATGCCCCCAGTGAGAACAGGGATTCTCTCCAGGAGAGCTGATTGATTTTCCAGGATCACCTCTGCCAAGATCAATAATGGGCCACCTTGAAGAGCAGGAAATCAAGCAAAAATGTCAGGAGGCCTGCATGGATGAACAAGGAGCTCTTGACTAAACTCAGACATAAAAAGGAAGTGTACAAGAGGTGAAAGCAGGGACAGGTGACACAGGAGGAACATAGACACACTGTCTGAGTGGGCAGGGATGGGGTCAGGAAAGTCAAAGCCTACCTGGAGTTGAATCTGGTGAGGGACATGAAGGGCAAAAGGAATGTTTGCTACAGGTATCTCAGAAGCAAAAGGAAGACTATGAAAAATGTGGAATGGCTGCTGAATGGGGCAGGGAACCTGGTGACAAAGGACATGGAAAAGGCCAAGGTACCCCATGCCTTCTTCACCTCACTCTTTACCAGTAAGACCAGCCCTCAGGAATCCCTAGTCCCTGAGATCAATGAGAAAGTCTGAAGCAATGAAGACTTACCATTGGTGGAGGAGGATTGGGTTAGGGAACTTTTAAACTGACTGGAAATACATGAATCCATAAGACCTGATAGGATGCACCCATGACTGCTGAAGAAGCTGGCTGATGTCATTGTAAAGACATTCTTGATTATCTTTGAAAGGTCATGGCAATTGGTTCCTGAGGATTGGAAGAGAGCAAACGCCACTCATATCTTCAAGGAGGGCAAAAAAGAGGATCCAGGGAATGACGGGCTGGTCAGCCTCACCTCGATCCCTGAGATGGTGATGGAACAACTAAACCTGGATACTATTTCCAGACACACAAAGGACAAGAAGGTGAAGAGGTGTAGTCAGCATGGTTTTGCAAAGGGGTAATCAAGCTTAGTCAACCTAACAGCCTTCTACAATTGAATGACTGGCTTGGTGGATGAGGGGAGRTGAGTGGATGTTGCTTATCTCAACTTTTGTAAGGCTTTTGACATTGTCTCACATTATATCCTCATACACAAACTGATGAAAGGACTAGATAGCTGGACAGTGAGATGGACTGAAAACTGGCTGAACTGTCAGGCTCAAAGGGTTGTAACTAGAGGCACAAAGTCAAGGGCTTGTTTAACCTCTTTGTTAGTGACTTGGATGATGGGCCCGAGCCCACTCTCAGAAAGTTTGCAGATGATACAAAACTGGGAGGACTAGCTGATACAACAGATAATGGTTGTGCTGCCATTCGGACAGACCTTGACAGGCTGAAGAAATAGGCAGAGAGGAAAGAAATGAAGTTCAAAGAAGAGAAATGCAGACTCCTGCACATGGGGAGGAATAGCCTCATGCAGCAGCACAGGCTGGGGGCTGACCAGCTGGAAAGCAGCTCTGCAGAGAGGGCCCTGAGGATCCTGGTGGACACCAACTTGACCGTGAAGCAGCAGTGTGCCCTTGCAGCAAAGAAAGCCAACAGCCTCCTGGGCTGCATTAGGAAGAGCGTTGCCCATAGGTTGAGGGAGATGATCCTTCCTCTCTACTCAGCACTGGTGAGGCCACATCTGGAGTGCTGTGTCCAGTGCTAGGCTTCTCAATACAAGAAAGATATGGACCTACTGGAGTGAGCCCAGTGTAGTCCACGAAGATGATTAATGGACTGGAGCATCTGTCATACGAGGAGAGGCTGAGAGAGTTGGGACTGTTCAGCCTGGAGGAGAGAAGGCTCAGGGGGGTCTTATCCATGTGTATAAATACCTGAAGGGAGGCAGCAAGGAAGACAAAGACAGACTCTTCTCAGTGGTGCCCAGTGACAGGACGAGAGGCGATGGGCACAGACTGAAATACRGGAAAATCTGTTTGTAAGTAAGAAAAAACTTTTTTATTGTAAGGTTGGTCAAGCACTGGAACAGGTTGCCCGGAGAGGTTGTGGAATCTTGGAGATATTCAAAACCCATCTGAACATGACCCTGGGTAACGTGTTCTAGCTGACCCTGCTTGAGCAGGGACAGTTGGACTAGACAATCTTCAAAGGTCCCTTCCAACCCCATCTATTCTGTGATTCTGTGAGAAGTTTCTTTGGTGGTACATGAAAGCAGCTGTACGATTCTGTCAAAAAATACCTACCTGCCTATTTGTTCCAGATCTGTGAGATCCTCAATAAAATTTTCAAGATGCTAGGGCATCAGATTAAGAACCAAGGAGATATTTTCCCAACAGTGATATAGCAAGTCCTCATACTTAAGGAAAAGGATTCTCTTTGACACAAGATAATGGAGGGTTTTTTCCTTCATGGAAAGCTATGAAGAAGGCCAGCTGCTGGTCAGACCATTTAACCAGCTGGTAATGAAAACTAGTTGGGACTGCAGAGTCTGTGATGCTCTAAAATCCATGATCTTCTGGTCAGGATTATTTTTCATGCCAATCTGCGGCATTTGTTCTTCACCCATATTCCAGACCTGGAAATCCCACTTTGCAAGAAAACACAGCACTCTCACCAGCAGCACCATGTCTTCAAAGGCCACCATGGAAAGTCTCTGCTGCATAACAAGACAGAAAATTCTTCTCAGCCAAGAGCTTATGAAAGCTCTAAGCTAAATGGTCACTCATCTTAACCCAAACTTGTGAAGCTGTCCATATATCTGACGCTGTTAGAAAAGCTGGCAACAGTTTCAGATTTTGTACTCAAGCAGTCAGGAGATTTTTTATCAGCACACAAAATTCAGGGGTGAATCCCAAAAAGGTATTTCAGAGACTTAAGTTCCAAGTACAAAATGTCTGGCTGATCTTAGCTGTGAGGTAGACAAACAACAAAATCAGGGAAAATACTTCAGAGCACCCAAAACAATTAATTATCCTAATGATTGGTTTGGAATAATTTCTGACAACTAGCTATGGGTTGGGCATATTATAAATACCCTCATCTGAAATCTACGGTGGGAAAAAAGCATCTGAGAATTAAAATTTAAATCTGGATAAATGCATACACACACACATGCACACACACTGTCCTGACATTTAAAGGGCAATTCTTAGCCAGCTGTGTTTCTATTTTCTTTCATGATTCACGAAAGTATGATCCAGGCTAATAATAACGCATAGAAAAAATATGTTCTCTCCATACTTGCTGTGCTTTTCATAAAGCTACTCCTCATCTAGATCTACCTAGAGACTGTTTTTAAGATATTACCATGCCAAAGCTCCAGGTGCTGGCCAGGTTAAATTGTTGCTGGTACAGAAATAAATATTATTCTCTACCATTGCTGAGAAATAAATATCATCCCCAGTCTGACTGGGCATTGGGGATCCCAGAATAAATAAGATAATTTTTTTAATAAATGAGAGACTAGAGCTACAAAATGGAACTACTTAATTTTTCATAGCTGAGCAGTAATTTGGGTATCTATAAGAACCTGTTACCACAGCCAAGAAAAAGGTCAACTCTTTAAGCATTTCTTKTTTTTTTATACAGTGGACTAAAACTTGAAATGTTGGTGAATGCTCAGACTGTAAAAAATCTTCCTCCCAGATGTTAGAGCTCAGATCAATGCCAGACACTCCAAAGTGTCCTGTGACATTCTGATATGAATATGAATACAGGCAGAGCTCTACTGGAACAATCACATTGTGGGAAACGTTAAATAATTCCCAGCCACAACTGTCAAAAATCAAGTGTGGTACYTAAAACTGAATTGGTCTCCAACCTGCACTACCCTACCAAGATTTCCATGTCTCAGATTGACTTCTATAGGATGAAAAGTCACAAGAAAAACTGTGGCACTGTTTGGGAGAAGGAAGACTAGAAGTCTGGACAGTGGAGGGATTTTCCCCATTTGTTTATGGTTGATAAGAATATAAATATACTAAAATGATGTTTTCATGTATATTATACAGAGTATCTGAGTGCTAACAACCTTGAAGGCTCAGAAAATAAAGGGAATATTCACAGAGCAGAGCTGAGGGCTTCCGCAGCAGTCTTGTGTGCACAGCCCCCTCACACCAGCCACTGCTCCCTGATACGGATTGATATCTTCCAGTATCTCTGACAAGATTTCGGTAACACAGAAATCTTTTCATGGACACTGAAACTCCTAGGAGCCTGCACAGTAATGTGCATAAGAAGCTAGCATTTTTCTAGCAAGCACAGAAAGAAGCTAGCCATCCCTTGGTTTATTTGGTACATTGGTACACAGAAGTGTACCAAGTCTGGTTTCAAACGAAGGGAACAGTAGGAACACCCAGCTAGGCTGTCTTTAGGGTTTTGCATGGTGGTAATGCTACAAGAAAAGACCTGTGGAAATGTTCTGTTCCCTGGCGGCAACAGATGCCGCCTTTATTTACTGCACAGTAAATAAAGAACAGTGCTCCGGGTGGTCATCCTGCATCTCAGCTGCTGCAGAGGGACACCTGGGAATGAGAGGGCTCTGCAAGCTCCAATCCAGTGGTCACCATACTGACAATGGGCCATAGATATTTTTAGAGTATATCCCTGTTTTCTGTGGGGAAGGACATTTTTTTCCCACATCAGAGGAAGASTCATCAATGGAATAATCATTGATTAGTCCAGCATCAAGATCCTAAAATTCAGGAATAAAGTGTTRAGTAACATCACAAGACACCACTTCCCCTGAAGATACAAGAAGGGAATTATCCTCAGTTGAAAAGCAAGTGAAGGGAACCCAAGAAAAGGGATGAACAAGCCCATACCATGTGCATGGTGCAACACGGGTACTGCATAGACATCACTATGTTCTGGCATCCACATTTTCCTGATGCCCTGATGTGAAATCAGTACAGGAACCTGATGCCTGAAGTAGGGGCAAAGGAATAGCTAATCTGAAAAGTATTAAGAATAGGGTTTTTTTAAAAGGGAACGGTATGTTCATATTGGCATGTCAGATGAACAAAAAGAGTCCGAAAATGGACTAAATATAAGGTATAGTGGTAAGCCTAAAGGATGTGACTAATAGAATAGCTTTTCTGTCATTTAAGAAATAGAGGGCAAAAGTGGGTCTGTTGGCTGGAATTCTATATAACTGTACAATAAATCTGTAAATAAGGTTCACACACCACCAAAAATCAAATGCAGAACAAGAAAGTGAGAAGTCCTTAACAGAGCTACAAATGAACATACTGCAGCTGTGTATGAGTCTCATTAACAAAGAAGAAAGTGGAGGCAAAGTTGATTTGAATCACATTCACTGGTGATGCCAAAACTGAGAGTGCAGGAAGTACACAAGAAAAAAACAAAATATTCTGTAGCTCAGAGACAGTGAGAGAAAAGAGAGAAAAGAAAATATCAATGCTGAGTTTTAAAACCAACTTTCCCAAAATTTTGGCCAATAACTATTATATTGTCATTTTCCTACAGATTATTTCACACACACAACCTTGTTTTCTTCCTGGATAAACTTCTAATCACCGTGCCCTTCAAAATGACCCATTTTACTTTGGCTACATTTTCTTTAATTGCTGAACCTTACAGACAGATTGTTTTTTAAATTCAAGTGTGGTCCAAAGTTTGCTGCAACCCTTATGGGCTACACTGTCTGCAGCAGCTGGTAGCATGTGTACATTCAAGGTAGATGCTCTGCTGACTGAGGGAAGTGGCATCTGAGTTCAGTTATTCTAAACTTACAACAGTAAAAATGACACAGGGAAGGGATCCAAAGAGAAGAGCTTGTAGATTCAGAGCAGGACTCCCAGAGACTGTTGGATAAGATGTCGGTGTGAAAGAAAGAGCTGAAGCAGTAGGGACCTCATCAGAAAGTGAAAGCCTGCATCCCAGCTCAGTGAAACATATAATCTTCTTCTGTTTGTTAAAACAAAACAGAACAAAAACACGTTTCAGAAATCAGAAGATTTGCTACAGCTCCCTCATGTAGGAAACATGGCAATAAGCCTGCTGAGAGATGCTGAGTTGCTGAGCCATGGTGAAGTGAACTCAGATCTGGACTGTAATTTCTGATAACCAATTTGGCACTTGTTTCTTTTCCTTTTTTGTTTTACTGTACTTTCATGGTATTCCTCAGACAGATCCATATTCTTCACACAGAACTGTAATGCCTGAGGCTTGTAACTCTATGACCCCTCTCGGCGCAGTCATAAATCTTGCCTTTAGTTGTCTTTTCTTGGCTTTAAGCTGCCCTTTGTGTCACATTCGCTTCATTTTCTCAAATACTACCTGCAGGTTTGGAGGGGCTGAGTTTTCAGGGTTTTTTTTTTTTCCTCTCTAGCACTGCTGAGTTGTGGGTTTCCTGAGGCAACTGCCATTCAAAGGTGACCGGATAGATAATCACCAAGAGCTGGTGGCTGTGGCTGGTGGAGGCAAGCCCTTCATGTTCATGATGACTCTCAGCCCCTGTGAATGGGCTTTTCCTTCCCTTACAGTTAAGTCAGTGTTATGCCAGCACCAGATACCAGAGGGTACCAGTAAAATTATTATCACTGAATGACCTGGAGCCCAGAGAAGTTTTTCCTGAAGCACCCACAGGTCCAGCTAGCTTTTGCTGTCCCCCACCACACCATGGAGACTCACCACCTGACTGGGCTGGCTTTCTTGCCTTCTCCCTCCAGGCAAAGCAGCCTGTGTAGCTGTACCTGAATATTTCTCTTAGCAGGCTGGGCCTCGGCTGTCCTGAAACTCTCACTCTGCATGACACTTCAGCATCTACCACCCCGTCAATTAAACTGTTTGTTTGTTTTGTTTGTTCATCAAAATCTTGCTGTTGGATGTTAAACATCACTTGCAGTAACCGCACAAAATGGGCGCACACAGTTTTTGGAAAGTGAAAATTACTGTGAGTAAGCAACAACAGATTATTATTTATGTTCTATTATAATTAATTACTTCACACAGCTGGAAATCATGTTGCAAGTCTTAGGTGTTTGTAAGAATGAATGTCCTTATAAAATGTAGCTGGCAGCTAAATCTGTCCTTATCATCCACGCTCATTTTTGGTGCTCTCAGTGCTGGATCGATGTGTCTGCCAAAGGTTCTCATAGGCCCATTAGTGTCTGGAGTGGCTATACTCTTAACTAGACATTTTTATATTTCTCCATCCTTGAGTCATAGTAGTTATAGGCATTTGGGAAATGCATGACACACATTAAGAGCTAGGACTAGTCAGATAACCAGGCCTGGCTAGAAAACTGTATATTACATATTGATAATTAGGCATCAGAAGCCATCTGTTGAAATACAATTATTTTTCAGATCCATTTTTTAGCCTGCTGGTATAATTCAGTRCCTCACATGGCTGGTCATGCAAAGAATCATTAAATCTTCTTCTCAGGCTTCGGTTTGCAAAAAAAAACATGAAAAGAGATGCAAACTTAAATGGAATTTTCTCCCATTGTTTTCTCCACGGTTGAGTTATTCCYGTCCTGGAAAGCAGTGTGATTAGAAACAGAGTCTGAAGCTTTGGTTAGCTCACCTAGGAGTACCAGTATTAGCTGGGGGCCTGCAGCACCTGACGTGGCAGCAGTCCCTGGTACACCAGTAGCTAGCAGGCTGGCACGACCAATGGGTATGGCAGCCAAAAATGCCTGGGAAACAGGTGGGCTCTGAGGATCCAGGCATCTGCCACAAGAGGATGCAGGTCCCAGAGGTGGCCCAAGACATGGAACATGTTATAGCTGCTGTGGCCAAAGAGAGGAAAAAATAAGATTCTTCTTAAGACATTCTAGTCTTTTCTGCCATAATGCAGAATATCCGCATTTGACTCTTAGGAGAAGGATGAGATATATAAATATAGTACAGCCACCAGGCTCCTGGTAAGGAATTGCAGAAACCATTGCCATCACAAGCTCTTTTGATTTCTGTGTACTTAACTAACATTGCATTATGGAGTCAGTCGATGGTGAGGATATATTTACTTCCATGGTAACTGTTTTCTCTTTCTAATAACAGAAGATCTTTAATGGAGAAGGGATCTCTTCTAGGCAAAGTTTTAAAYGAAGGGGTTAAGAGAGGGACGAACTAAATCTACTTGAATCTGAGTATGCGGAGTGTATATGACTGAAATGGAAGTAAGAATTACATAAAATGGGGAGAATTTTAATCATACTAAGAATGTGGAAGTCATTCAGACCTTTCTAAAATATGTTTGAACTGAGACTATGATAATTAATCACTGATGTAGGTTTGCTGTTCTACCAAAAATACAGGGACTTTCTCTGGGATTGAACTCTAATTTAGTCTATTATTTCCTCCCTGGAGACTAGCTGCTGGTTCAAGACCAGCTGAAAGCTCTATCAGGATATAGAAACAGGTCTTTCCCAACCCAAAACAGCACTAAAAGTATGTTTACATTTCAGTTGTCATAAACCCTCACACAGATGTTTACAGTTAAAGGCCATGAAAAGTTATGTTGCATGTTCAAGTACAGATGCAAATGACAGCTTTTGACAGGCCATATATGCAGTGTGGGATGATCTTTTATATGTAGACTAAAGTATGAATCACTGGGAAAAAAAATTCATAGTATAGTGAATTATCAAGGAAAATGTGCTGTGGAAAATGAAGGTATTCAGAACAGTCAAAGTCATGAAGGCTTGAGTGTCTTTGTGTATGACAAGAATATGATAAACCAGGRAATGCAAGAAGTTCAAATACATTGAAGTAATATGTTCTGCATGATACAAAGTGAAGGTGGAAAGATGTTGCTGAGGGCAAAAGAATGTGACTCAGACTTACTGTCAGTGAACTGCAAGAAAAAAGCCAGTTTGTTCCAGATTTTGATCCAAATAAAATCAAAGAAGCCCCTTGGTATGACCCATTCTTAAGGATGCCTGGCTGAAGAATAAAGGTAATTTTTTAATTTTTTTTTTAATATTTAAGAAAGAAAAAACAGAGGTCAAATGTGATAAGATTTGCTGATCTGATTCACTACATTTCTGGTCATAAGGGCAAGCATATTGTACTATTGGTTAATAGCATTTTATAGAAAATGTTTATCCTCTGAGACATTATTATCACTGATTTCATGGTACAAATTTCTTACATATATATGGGCACACTGTGGTCATGAGATCTTCACAATATTAATGTCAAGTGCACCAAGTATTAGAAATGGAATTTATTTACCAAATGTAATTCCTTCAAGAAAGATTTTTCTTATTGTCCTCATCCCTCAGGATCATTGAGGCTTCCTTCCTTTGTTATGCTGCAACTGCAAGCAACAACATGCTTTTCAGTTTTATCCACAAACAAAACCAAATATTATAGGTGACCTCCTGAAAGGATTTWTCATGTCCTGGCAAAGCCAGATTCTATTAAAGTTGAATATGTTGGCCGGGGTAGGATATGAGAAGGGACACTGGCAAGTATTTAAAATTGTTTGAATGAAGGGCCAGAATAATATCTGCAACACCTGTGTGATGTCCAAGAGCCTCTGTGGAACATAGTCCAAGGTAGGTCAGCCTGAAACATCTGAATATCCCCTACCCTTCTAGCAGATAGYGTTTTCAAAGATAATTTTTGCATTGAGTGCAGCTTACTCCTGGAAGCTTCATGTGAGGACAAGTTAACGCAGCAAGAATGTATATTAATAGTAAGGAAAAACTTGAATAACATCACTAAAGAAATGTGGTAACCGGAGGATTAAAAAAAAGGCGGGGGGGGGGGAAGATAATCATGGGCTGATTCCTGGTAAGCTGGTGCTGCTGCTGCTGCTAAATGTAGTCTGTAGAGCTACTGAATAGCTTTCTCTACTGTAGAGAGAGCAAACAATCTTGAATTGCATTCTCTGGAGGAGACAGGACTTCCCACAGAAGAAATCTCTCCCATGTGGCTTCACAGGTTGGCTTACCACAACCCCTCCTGTACAGGTCTTTCAGGGCTACTTCCTCCTACTTTCAGATACAGCAGGAACGGTAAGCCTGCTTGTAAGATCTGCTGTTTTCTCAGGGAGAGGAAGATATCAGAGAAGATAAGTAAYGTTAGAAACGGCTGTGCTGACAGCTTTAGCCAGTCTGATTGAGAGACTGTTTGAGCTCTACAAGATGGACCATCACTCCTGAGCTCTGTCTGAATTTCCCCAGGAACTGTTAGCAGCTACTTTGGCACACAACTTGTGGTACCTCTGGAGCTCCCRAAATAGAGGAAATGAAGCAAAGAGAATAGATGGCGGCAGAGAACATCCTGCAGTAAGATTCCAGACACAGGGCGTTGGTCTAACGCTCCTTTYTTTAGCCAAACACAGTTCCCTGTTGGATGGCAGAGGAACAAGCTGCTCCGTCTCTACCACCATCTCCTTAACCTTGGCCCCATGGTCCTTCTGGTAGTAGCACCTGCAAAGTTCAGGACTCCAGCTACAGCTGCAAAGGCTCTGTGCGGGCAAGGGAAGGTTATGGTAAAGGGAATGATCCAAACATKTCATTTAGCTTCTTACTACCAACAAACTGCATGGGTCAGCTCCACTTGGAACAACTAGGCTCTGTGGTCCTGCCTCACTCTATATGCTGTGAGAAAAATTATACCTCAGCTTAAGCAAAGCAGGAAAGAGAACAACAGGAAAGGAAAACAAAACGTTTCCTCCTTTATGTTCAATGTAGGGAGAAAAAGATAAAGGAAATATCAAACAAAGAGCAAAGGGAATCTGCTGGGGAAAGAATCCTCAAACCATGCCTGGAAATCTGAATTCTGCAAGCAGAGACCTGCAGCAACAGCTGCTTTATTGCTTATTTTGTTTTTGAAAGGGCTAAAAGAGCCTGCCAAGGATGTGGCAGAAGATTTGCTGTAATGACTTGAAGCTGAGGGAAGTCAGGGTTTTTCCTGTGAATGACAGGTTAAAGGCATGACGGAAGAGAGTTTTTATTTTCCTTGGATGTTTCCCATTACAGTCTGACATTATTGCCCCGGGCTAATATTTTGCACACAGGCACTGATAAATCTGAACTTCAACTGAAACATAACATACTACTCAGGTATGCAGTACTGATGCTATCGCTTAGTTGATTGTTACCTGTAAAACCTAATTAAAATCAATGAAGATTTGTAGCTGGAGGTCCATGTTTTAGCAGAGCATGAAAAAGATAAAACTCTTGATAACAGTGCTTTGGKTTTTTTTATATTTATCTTTGAAGATGTCTTACAGTTGTATGTGAACAACCCTTGCTTTTAAATATTTATGATAGACTTGACCAATTATCTGTCAGTCCTGTAGGAATACTAACATAGTTAACATTTTCTTTATCTCCAAGCCTGTCACAGGATTACTCTTTTGTTCTCTAGTGACAACAGGAAAAGTAATTTTAGACTAACGTCAGTGTTAAATTCTGTAATAAGTTTTCTAATGAATGGGTTMTGGGACCCATAAGCTTGACTGTCTTCCAGTAATTTTCAGTTGAAAAAGCTTTCTCCCAGAGAAGCCTTAAACAATGCCCTTRAGAGATGTAAGGGAAGAAACCGAACAAAGATCTGATGAGCTGGCTCTGCACTGCCAACATTTCTCAAGCCATGAGCTATCCAGAATCCAAAACCACACACCACGCTTTGATCCCATGTTTCTGTCTGGTGAGGTTTTTTATCCTCTCTCTCTTTAAAAAATCAAATTTTTGATCAAATGCAGAAGTATTAAGTGACATCATTGACAGTGATTTACATTAGTGCTTGGTCACCACAGCAAAACCCCTGTTTTATCATGACAATGGCACAAAAATAAAAAAAGTCTGTCCATAGCAGACCCTTGATCTAGGTATATTTACACAGTTCCCATACATATAGCTTCTGAGCATAATGAAATATTTTTAAAGGAGAAATAATAGCAATGATCTCTTCTTTTCTCATCTGTAGAAAAAAAATAACCATGTTTGTTTTGCAGTGTCTCTGATGAGCTTGCAGAGGGAGAAGGAAATGAGAGAACTTCTTTTTCCACGCTTTTGTACATTTGCACTTTTCTTTGCACAYAGTGAGTCCTACAACACAGGCAGATGAGCTTTTGTTACTCTCTCAGCTGGAGGCACCCATCTCCGTCGCTGAGACATCGTAACCAGGTTGCAGAGGCTCCTAGTCCGTGCCTTTACAAAATTAGCTAGGGATTTTTTCGCAGGTGAAGGTGACTTGAACTAACCCAGTTGRTGCTCTGAAGTGCTAATATAGCCTATAGCACTGAGGGGACAGTTGTCTCCAGTTAAAAGGTAGGGGCAATAGCTACTTGAACAGCTGCAGCTGTCTTCAACACGATGGTGAGGCAGACTGCTTTTCTCATTTTGTAGGAGCAACTTTCATAAGCCAGGCCCAACCCAAGCTCAAAGGCTTGTTGTYTTCAGCACCCACAAACCTGCAGTAACTGAGTAACCACTTAGCATCACTGTTGGATCGGGGGCTGTGTCAAAGGAAGAAGAACTGATTTTTCATGTTGTGAGGCCTGATCCAGTGGAAATGATGAATATGAGGACAAGGACCTTGAACTTCACTAGACATTGACAGAGAGCAGACAGTGCAGAAGGTGGCATGGCCGTTTGCATGGTCAACCACATAAGTTGTTGTATTAGTTAAAGTATTTTGGAGATCTGTGGCTCCATGCCTGTTTCCAGTACTCAGTATTGGATATCATACATATGGATCTGGGGGACAAATCCAGAAGTCTTCCTCTGCCCATTTAGATATGATATGAAATGAATTTATCTTTGTTCTGTAGGACCATCAGACTGTTGGCTCCATGAATGTTGCAACAGAATTAAAGGCAAAGCAACCCAGTACTCCATGTGTACAGCAATTTTAAAACAATAAAGTTCTCTTAATTTTTCCTTCAGCAGTGCACTGCCTACAAATAGTGTATTTCTCAAATAGTAAGGTAAAATAAAGAGGAAAGAATGTTTCCACCTAATAACGTCATCAGTATTATCATTTCTTAATAATAAATAGAAAAGTTGTGTCCAAGTGTTCACCGATTCCTCTTGTTAAACCCTTTGTGATGGTATATTTTTACTTCCACCTTACATAAATAAAGTAGTTAAGGTCTATATTTTATTACCATTGTGTACCATTTTATACCTCATTTCTGCTGTGCCATTGGTCACAGCAGAAGTGAGGTCAAGGCTCTGAGTGACTTTTAAGACCAGAAAGATTTAATACGGAAGCAAAGAGTCAAATCAGTTTCCCATCTCCCTGTCCTGTGTCCAGAATATTCAGTTGTTGCTAAGCGCTCTGCATTTTGATAGCATAAGCACCAGATCTGCAGTAGCTGAATACACCTGGCATTTAGTAGTGCTTTAAACTCAAAGAAGAAAGCTGAAGCTTTTACTCTGAGCACAATTTTTTGATGTATTTCTAAAACTGTGGCAATGGGATCACTTTGCTGTTAAGTTTGTGCAATCAAGCTGGCAGATAAAGATGGCTCTTGGCTTTAATTCATTATTCTGTCAAGGATCTAGCCATGTCAACCAATTAAAAATTATGTGAGACCAGCTGAAAATAATTGCACTTGTTAGTTTTTTTCCCATTTACTGTGGTGTCAGATCCTTTAGAGAATAGAGATTTCTGGGCAATGCCAGTTGTTCACAGTGTGTAAATAAATGAGTAAATTTAATGTGCTCATTGGCATTTTACATTTTTATAGTTTGAGATTTTTCCCCCTGCCACTTAAAGAGTACTTAGAGTCTCTTTTCCCTTATCCACCTGCCCACCTTTTGAACTTTATTTTTTTGGAGGTTAGTAAATCCTTAAAATACTGAAATATGAGAACTAAGAAAGAAAATAATGCTGGCAATAGATGTATAGATTGATAGATAATCTGTTCCTGACAGTGGCAGAAGCAAGTTCTGTCTGAGCAGAAGACAAAAAGACAAAAACCTGGCCTTTCTCCACAGTCTGTTCCACTCATATTCCTTCAGAATTTAGGATTGTGWGGATTGTAGGACAGGGTATGTTAGGGATTCATCTCTACCTCTTTCACTTAGTATTTGTTTTGGACCTGTTGTCCATGAATTTGCCTAATGCCCTTCTGAATATTCTGGTAGCRTCTGCCTCTGCAGCCTCTTGTAGCAGCAAGTTCCAGAAGTTCACTACCCTGTACTTTTTTTTTTTTTTAAACCTATTTTAAATCAATCTCCTCCCAGTTTCATCAAGTGCTCACTAGTTCTAGTGTTACAGGATTTGGGGAGTAGCAGTTCTGCCTTTATTATTTCCTCTACCTTTGTGATTTTTTTTAAATCCAAGTTCAGCACTATGCAAGCATGGTTTAGATTATTTTTTTCCAGATACATTGCTTTACATCTATCTGCCATGAAGCTCATCTGTCACCTTTTTGACCACTCAGTTTTATGAATTCCTGATGTAATTTCTCACTGTYGATGCAACTTTTGGCTACCTGGAAGAGTTTAACAGCATCCTCACGCTTGGAGATTTCACTGCATACTCCTTTTCCTGGGTTATTGATGGAGGTGCTGAACAAAACTCATCCCAGCACTGATCCCCAGTAGGTCCCACTGCTGAGCCTTCTCCCACCTGAAAAATGACCATTAAGCCCTACCCTCTACTTCTCATCCTTTGGCCAACTTTAGAGCCATAAAACGACCCTGTTTTCAAACTTAGAGCAACTTAGTTCATTTAATAAACTTTTTGGTGCAGAATCCTGTCAAAGGTGTCTTGAAAACCCACATTTCTCATGTCTACTGGATCCCCTTCACCCATGTATTTACTGACTCCCCTGTAGAGCAGCAGCAGGCTCATGAAGCAGGATGTCCTGGTAGAAAAGCCCTGCTGGTGCTTTCCCAACAGACCATGCACTCTGTGATTTTCCTCTTTCTTCTTTCTTTGTGACTCTAACATCTTACCTGAGGTAAAAGCCCTTCTTATAAATAAGAATTACACTGGCAGTCTTATCTATTTGGTCTAATACTTCCTGAATATTTACCTAAAATAAATGTGGCTCCTCTGACTGATCTGCTATGAAGCATACACTGGTGGAAGCATATCACCACTCAGTGCCCCCTTTAGGCCTTGGTCATCAAGCAAGGCCATCAATTTCCTATCTGTCTTCCTGTCTTTGCTGTATTTAAAGAAACTTTTGCTCTCTAACTAAGCATCATTTACAAGGTGATCTTCAATTTTTTTATTTTTTTTTAGCTCTCTTCATTTGCTGATTACTTTTGACCTGCCGTGGCTTTTCTGTTCTCTTCATTTGGTTAGGCTTACCACTTTTTAAATACCAGCCTTTTCCCTGTGAGAGTCTCCTTACATTTCCTGTCGAGCTATTCAGAGTTTTTATCAGACTTCTTTGTTTTCTTTTAGGTTTGTGGCAGACAGTTTACCCAGGCGTCTAATAATATTTCATGCTTAGCAGACTTTTATTCTTGTTTCTTTGTCTGACTGATTGACTCATTTTTATAYAGTTCCCTTTCCTGAAATTGAATGGCTTGTATTTGGCCTCACCTCTCTCCCTACAATGGTAAATCTAATCACACTGTGATCACTCTTACAGACTGTCTTACCTTCTTTATATCTTAAATTAGGTCCTGTGCAACATTCAAAACCAAATTCAGAATGACATCCTTTCTTGAGTAGTCTAAGACTAGTTGTTCTATGAAGCAGTGATTTATTTTATCCAGAAAAATGTTATCATCTTGATGAGGCAYTGATCCAGTCTATATGTAGAACTTGGAGAACTACTGCTGCTACCATTTGCTCTAAATCTGCAGAAAGTAAGTTGTAGCTTAAACCCTGGTTTCAAGAAGAAAATAACCTAGATAGGTCATGAGTCTTGCATCTTCATCTGTGAGACTTAGGCTCTGTCAACTGCATGACTACCCATTCATATTGGGGTTGCAGCTGCGGAAGAAGCTGTCCAAAACAACATGAAGTAAATAAGTGCATTGCACCACTAAGTAAAGATCTCCATCATTTCTGTGACTCTTCTATAGCTCTGATCTTCCTCTTCAGTGTTAYGGTTTGGAGTAGCAAGAAGAAACAATTTCTGTCAACCAGATTGCTAGCATTCTAAAAGTTCCTTTCGCAAAGGCAGCAATTTAAATTATATCACAAAATGGACATTCCTTATTTATTTCTGTAGTGGAGTGACCATGTCARTGTTTTGTTCTGTTGCGTCAAAATACTATATTATGTTAAAGAAAAATAATAAATATATACTTGTGTTTTTAACTAGGTGTGGAAATGAGATCATTTCAACAGATCAGGACCAGAATGAGATAAAAAAAGTGAAATAGTCCCTTCCAAGTGACTTTCAGGGTCATCCTTATTTCCCACAACAGATAGCTGCATGCTGGGCAATATAGCTTAGCTGCTTGGAAGAAATACATACTTGGGCAGCAAATCTTTGGAAATGTCATTCTTGTAACTGCTGTTGTTTTTCTTGGACTGTCATCTCATTTGCAGCAGTTCACTCATTAACTGGATCTGTGCAGATACTTTAATCAAATCCTAACATTCTCCTTTTCAACTAAAAAGAGGTTTTATGATCTACTGACTCTACCACTTAGTCACAGATTATATTGAAACATAAGTTCTAGGATAGTTTTTAACAGATTTCTTTAGCCCAATCATCTATATTTTAAACTCCTCCAGTTGCAGAAAATAACTCTTCATCTCAGACTTTCCCTGAAACAGTTCAAAGGAGTCCCCATGGTACATTCATGCCCTTAGGGCAAAATGTCGTTATGAATGTAAGCATATTGTAGAGGATCAATGACTTTCAGAAGGTCAGGCAAATCTTCTTCTGTTCYTTTTGCAACAAAAAAGAAATAATATTTCCATGTCTTAAATTTTGGTTTGACATGGAACAAAGGTGATTTATTTCTGCTGAAGTTGATTCAGTCACACACAGAACCTCATTCTTGGGGCCACCAATATTTTTTTTTTCTCATTTGCAGCTATAACACTAGGAAAACTCTAGAGCTTCTAAATGCTCCTTTCCTATTTGCACCATTTTATAGAACATTTTGTTGAAAATGATAGTGCTGCCTTCCTGTCAAGATATGAGGTCTCTTCATCGCATTGAAGGGTGGCTTCTCAGGATTCTATTGAATTGGAGACTGTTGTTTTCTGGAAATTACGCTTCAGTGTCAACAATTTATCTTAACTTGTCTATGTTCACCAGTGCCTGGTACACCACAGTCATTAAGAAATAGGCAATTCAAAAAATTCAGTACTCTCTGCCCCACTTGCCAGCCATGGACAGCCCCTCAACATGTGCTGCTTATGCTTCCAGCCCTTCTTCAGATTTCTAGTCAACAGTCTTTGTTTATATGTATACTAGGGGATATGGCTGCATGAGAAAAGGGAGGTATGGACAACTACAAYAGTGTCCAGATAATACAAGAACAGAGCAAGGGTCATAATGTAACACATGTCCTAAATTTGTCTGGGTTACTTTATGAAATATATGTCACCCCCTTGCAAGAAGAAACTAATGTCCTAAAGACAGATTCTGCCATGTCTTTCAAAGGGGGTTATTTTAAAAAAATTACCTGTTGAAAATTGCTTTATTGGAAGTCTGAGTTGTGCTCACTTGTTCCTCCAGCTGATATGGTATCTTTCTCTACCAACCACAGTAGCTTTTTGTGGGGAGACCTACATGGTAGCTTGCTGTGGGGGAAAGGAGGTGATTTATGTGTATATTTTTCATCACAAATTCCCATTCTTGGTTCATCTGACCAAGTTTTTAGTGCTTATTGAGATGTTAAGATGTGGTTCACCTCATCTGATTACATCTCCAATGCAGAAGACAGTGTCTGAGCCGGCCAGCAGCTCCCATTACACTTAATGGAAGTCTAATCAATACAGTCAGTGGAGCCTAGGTGAGATATATCTGACCATAGGTAGACACCTCTCTGAGGATGAGATGAGTCATAATCTAGATTCCGTTGGCAATATCAGCCAGCTGTCCATTGGGTATAAGAGAAGTCTGGCATGACTTGCTCAGATATGCACCTGCATAGGTCACAACCATAGTTTCTCAAATGAATTCTCCCCCAAACAACATGTGCTGTCCTCCCRAGTCAGCACTAGAGACTGAAAGCCATTGCCATAAAATGATTCATACACAGGAAACACAGATTCAAATTTCCCTTCTGAGAAAGTCAGAGCAAGGATTAAACCCATGCCCTAGACCTCAGCTGAATCCAGCAGAGCACAGACATACCCTATGTGACTGACCAGATTTGGGGTTATAACACAAGAGGTTACTCTAGCATCGAAGGTAACTGTAAATCGGATGCTTTGTAATAATTGTTCACTGTAGGTGTTCCTCCTCCATGGAACCCTACAGCAAATGCAGGATATTTCGAGGTATTTTAGCTCTTGAAAAAAGGGCTGGCTACCTTGTGTTTACTGAAAAGTAACATTTGGTAAAGGCATGTGGAGGACAACAACTGAGCAGCTAACAGGGATAATATTCCTCTCATTGAATGCGGACATATTTTATCTGAAGTTTATATACGAGTTAGTGACACAGAGATCCTTCACTCAATTCATCTCATCCTGAAGTAGCTAAMCAGAATGCACCAGACGAATTGCTCCTAAGTTCACTTATTCTTTCTACTGTTTGGAAAAGGAGCAGTCACTTGAAGATATACATATTCACAGTCGGATTAGAAGATTTCGTCTCATGGAAATTTTTTATTCCACATTAACTTACTCAAATGTAATGCTATCCCAAAGTGATGTGCACGTGCCCATGAGTTTTCATGAGCTGGGCCAGATATTAAACTCTTCCTCTTGTTGAGGAGTGTCTTGGTTAGAGAGAGGTGAAGAGAGTAGAGCAGCAATAAGGATTTTTTGCAAGCTTTTTTGTGAGGATCATCTTTTATTCCAAACCATTTAGGAGAATAATATTTTTACATTAATTAGTGTTTTTGTTTATTTATGAAAGCATTTTGTAAATTTCATTTTTATTTATGAAAGCTGCCTTCAACACTATCCCTAGAAACTTGGATAGTTTGCATTAAAAATAATAATAAACAAACAGGAACTCATTTGAAAATAACAAGGTCTCTGAGCAATTTCTTTGTGTTTGGAAAGAGGGAGACTGCTGAAAGCACTTTCATTGTGGCTGATTAGACAGAGCATGGTTTTTTGCTGCAAATATTTTTATTCCAGCAAAGAAGATATTAACCATTTAAAGTSTGATGTGCAACATGGAGGCAGAAGAACAACAATCATATTGTTCAGTGGTGGCCTATTTAACTTGCCTGGCACTCTTGTATGAACTCTCCTATCCCTTCTGCCAATAATCACACAGAGCTCCATAAAACAGCTTTTAAATGGGGAAACTATATGCARGCTAGAGTATGCGATTGCCTCACAAATTCTTCAAGCTATATGGCTCCAGCTTTTGGGCTGAAATAAGAACCATGGCAAATTAAGAGCTCTGACATTCAGGCTATATCTGTGTGACTAATCCTGCCATTAACCCCTATCTGAGGCAGAGCAATGAAGCCCAGCTCAACAGCAATCACAATGCAATTGCCAGCTGCAACCCCCCACATGCTGTGCACTGAGGGCTTTCTCAGTGTTTTTTAGGGTGAAATTTACTGTTGTATTGAAACATACTGGTTTTAGTCATGCAATCATTCCACAGCCCAGAGCACTGACTGTTCCTGAAGAATGTAAAGTGAACCTGCTCTTGAAGATAGCTCTGATGTCTCCCACTGCTTTACTTCTGGTAGTACAGAAGTGAGTGAGTCTAGCCTCACAGTCAGAAAGAAGAGTGCAGAGTATGCAGGCATACCCAGGAGAGCTTTAATCTAGCTCAGGACTTCAGCTCAGGCTCACCTCTTYAGTGCGTCCCCAGATGGAGACTTGTGTTGTCACAGCTACCCTGTTGTTGATGAAAGTTAAAAGTATGTCTGCACATAGTCCAGCCATTTTTCTGATTTACTTAAAATACAGGGCTACCTGCTGTTTGGAAAAGATTGCCCTGAGCAATGCTGGGAGTAAGTCAGAGTATATTAGCTAGAGCAGAACAGAAGCTGTGGCAATCCTTCTGGGGAAGCACCTTGAAAAGAAAGAGAATTGGTCATTGATTTTAAGCTTGTTAGAGCAGGGCACAGTTCGGTTCTGCCAGTCTTCCTGCGTCACGATGCGTTATCTTCTGATGCCTCAGTCCTCCGTCTGCACAAGGGTGTGTGGTGAAGATGAACTGACCTGCCTGGCAGAAGCTCAGGCACTCCAGCAACAGGAGTAGGATGAATGACAGACAGAAAGCAGAGTTGGAAAACTGAGGTGTAGGTCTCAAAATGGTGGGAAGAGCCTTCTCAAAGATTTGACATTTTTCCCCGTTTGACATGGTTCTTCTGTTGTGGAGTAGAGACTCTAAGAAAATGTGGTTAGAGGAAATCTTGTGGTTCACAGGCCATCAGTAACCCATGAGGCCAAGAGGCCCACAGCCATACCATGAAACAGGAAAAATGTATGAACTTTTCATTACAACAGTTTCCTTGGCAGTTTGTCAGGAAGGGTCAACCTAAGGGGGGGAAGATGTCACTAGTTTTGGTAAAGAACAAGTCATAATAGCATAAAAACCCTTTCACCTAGAGCTGAAGAGGAGACAGAGAGAAGGGAAACATCTTCTTTCTGTGCCCCAGGTCCAAAGTGCCTGGGACTAATCCCTCCTCCTTAGCATCAGGCAGGTTTGACCTGCAGCCAGGCGGCCAGTGAGTACAACAGGACCATTTCCTTAAGTAATGGTTTCTTACTGTATGTGCAGTACTGCCACACTGAGCTGTAGAGCAGCTCAGCAAATCTGGGGAGAGAGGAGAGAAGGCATGTCTACCAGCATCTGTGTGTGAACAAGCTCCTCTGCTGCTGCTTTAAACAGTTATTTAATTTAAACTTGTCTTAATTTAATTCTTCCGCTCTCAGGCTGTCAGCTCCTGTCTCTGCAGTGCCAAAAAGGCCAGCCTTCACTGACCATTAATCCAATTTATACTCAAGCACCATCGCCTTCCTCCCAGGCTGCTCATCATCCAGAGAGGAGCTCCCTATAAAAATCTGCAAAGCCTTAACATTTTCCTCTTGTGAATCGCTCTTCAGCCAGGATGCTTGTAAAATAACCCAGCCGTAGATAAGGAAGCCAATGTGCTCTGTTGCTTCTTGCATTGAACATGATGGTTTGATTTGACTTTGCCTTTTCCACAGTTGTTTTCTCTTTGTTCAATATAGTCAAACTATACATAGTATATAATCCACAAGCACATAACAGCAAATTCCTTGGCTAAAGGGACTATTTTGTGTGCTCGCTGACCAACACCACAAGGTCTCAATCCCTCACAGGGACCTCTGGGCATTCATACACACTACTGTTAATTATAATATCACAAATAATTTCATCTGTGGTTGTCACTTTTAACATAAGTGGGGCTATTGCTCTCTAAATGCTGGGGTTTAAATTCTGCTGTAGTTTTTCACTTCACTTTACAAAATCATGCTCTAGTGTAATTAGAAGAATGGAAGATACTAAAGCAATCTATGGCTTTTTCTCCACTTACTCACTGGTCTTTAACCATTCAACTACCAGCTAGGTTCATGCACTTTTAAATTACCCTCAAATATTCTTAAATTAAGGGGAGAGGAGAATCAAACATCAAATGTCAATTCGCCAGCCTATGACGTGGTGATAGCTCAGGTATTGTAGAAGTGTAATGAATTTCAGCAGAGTTACTTCAGATTTACAAAAATGTAGCCAAAAGCTTAACCTGATCTTAAACTAACATTTCAGGAGCCTCATCAGAGCAGTGACTGGATTTTTAATAGCAGCACTTAACCACATTTCAGCCATGCACTGTCATTACTGTCAGCAGGAATGCTCAGGTGTAATTTGTCTCTCTGTTTTCAAGTAAGCAAAATGGAGGCAGTAATTCTGTTAATGAAGGCTGGAACTGTGTTTACCACACTGGCAGAAATTAAAAAAAAAAAGAATTCTGTGTCTATATATTAGAATGGAATTAATCAATCAAAAAACATAGAGTAGAAACTGCTATTCTAAAAATACCAACAAAAAATGAGGCAATAATTATCTTTTTCACTGAGGCAACTGTTTTGTTAACTGCCGTGTATAAGCAAGGCATGAATAAGCCTGCAGTTCTCCTGACAGAAAGACAGCAATCAAATCATGCAACACATTCCTCTGCTGTCATGTCTGATACATTCGATTGTGCTGACCAGGCACTAGCAGAAAGCCAGGAGGGCTTGGAAATAATCATAGTGCCAGTGAGAGAAAGCATTACAGGTTAGTTAGCCATCTGTGTTAGAGCTGATAGAAACTTTATTATTGCAGGTGGGGAAGAGCTAAAGAGCTGAGAAGCTGGGCCAGGATACAAGTGTTCTTATAGTTTAAGGAACTTTCTTTGTGGGTTTTTAATTCCTAACTTGCGTGTGCTTGGGACAAAGGACTATGAACTTTATTCGCATTCTTATCTGTTCATTATTGAGTCAAATTTTTTGCTTCCTGAAGCACTACTGTTTTCAGCAGCTCACCACTTCATGCAACAGTCCTCATCCAATGATTTCTGTTATTACTCAATTAAAAATGCTAGGGAAGGGAAGGAAAATCTTGCATGATTTTTATAGCACAGCATATGAAGACACTGGGGAAACTAAAGCAATATTAGAGTTAATCATAATTTAATGACATTATTCAGGATAACCATCTGTTGTAATAAAATGACCTGACAGCAAAGCAACCAGAGCCTGACAAGCCAGACTGCATGTAGACAATAAATCATTTGACAAATACAATCTGCTTTCATTTCTTTTTGCTAACTAATCTATGTAACAGTTTTGCTGAGTTACTGGATCTCGGAAAGATACTACTGGCTCCTGACGTATACACATGACTGCTAATGCAGTGAGAGAAAGGTTACATTTTGCCTAAGGGCAGAATAAACCCGGCTTTATTGACATGTACTGGTAGATGCTCTGAAGACCAGTGGTGAATTAAAGATGCATTATTATTAAAGGAACACTGACAAACTTTAAGAAATATCTGAAATAGAGTCCTTTTCCTTGTTGATTGTGTTACTATTTTACAGTTATAAAGAGTAAAGCAGATACCTGTAGCCACAATAATCAATATTTTTACATTAATAGATTAACACAACAGGAGAACCAAAAGTAAAATTCCCATGAGAAAAGTCCTAGTATGCATCTCCTCTGGACTGTGAACTAGATACATCCCATTTTAGGAGAGTGGTGGTAATTTAAAGATACACAAGACACCAAAAGCAAAGGTCAAATCTCTACTGAAAATGAACATGACAGAAATTTTCTCTAAATGCTTTTAAGTGTGCAGAGCTGCACCAGAGGGGCATCGCAATGGGACTAAGGCTAGTGGCAACAATATCGGCTGAGGAGAAGTGAATTCAATGAGTATGTGCTTGAATTTGATACAGTAAACTAAATCATTGCTCCACTTGGTACCAAACCACAGCAGCTCATTTCACTTGTCCTTCCTACAAGCTGTCCTTCATAAATGCTTTATAAGCTTAAGGATACTCAAGTACCACCTTCCCCTGCCAACAGCAGGGCTACTGAGTGATATCTCTGCTAATGTGATCCAGGCATGTGTTCATGCRCTACTTGGCCTCTGGTGTGCATGGCCATGTTTCTCCCCCCAGTCAACTTGAATGGACCTCACTCAAGTGCATTTCCCTTTGGCCTTGAACTTGTTGTCAATGGATCATTTATTTCTAGCAGCCACTGCCTGCTGGGCTGGGATTGGGGTCCACACTGGAGCTGTGGGCTGCTTGGCCTGCAGCTGTGAGCGCTCCCTCCTGCTCTGCTTGCGCTACTACAGATGCTGTTATGGTCATCCAAGAGGGYTGTTCACTGCAATTCACTGACTGCAGCCCGCTGTGATACGTTCACTTCTCCTCACCAACTCCCGTGCATGTTACCAAATTGGGTTGCCGTTTTTCCTGCATATTGCTCTTGTCTTTTCCTCTTCCTAAGATGAGTAAACTGCTGAATGAAGGAGTGCCCAGATGTGGTCCCCAGCTCTGCTGCCAAGTGGTGTGGACCCGCTCATGTCTGCATTGCTTAGAAGTAGCTCCTTGCAAAGGAAACCAGCCAGGTCCACATTACACCGATCTTGGCCATGAGTTTCCTCTGGGCTCAAAGGATGGCCATAAGCATGATTCTGAACACGTGCTTTTGGTTCAAAATATCTTAACTACTGCAAGGGCTGTGGTGAGGCCCATCTGCACAGCAGTCTCATGACACAAAGATGAGGGTGTGTATTGCAGGCCCTGTGGTGCCTATGAGGGCACAGCGGCTGAGGTTACAAAGTCTTCCACAATAGACTGGGATGTTCTGTGGGATGGAAGGTACCAAACCTGACACATTCTCATCTATATTGTCTTTTAGGAGCGGTGCCTGGAGCAGACTGTTCCCTGAAAAATGCCCAGGTTTCTCCTGGAAAGAGACTCTTAGAACAGTCCAGAAAAGAGCTAGGAAGCAATACAGCAAGTCACATGGACAACCATGGCTCCCGGGCTCAACCTCATACCCTTGCTTTTTTTGTTTGTTGTTTTTTGTTTTTTAACAGTGTAGACAACCACATAAAGGAAGCACCCTCTGTTCCAGATTGGGTCTATGTCCCATGTCACAGGCCCCATCCCATGCCATGTTAAGGGRCAAATGCTCAGAGGAGGTGAGTGCCTGTTCCACATTGCCATAGAGCCTGTGCTGTTCCATTTATTGCTTGCATGGCTCTGTAGGTGTACTTCCAAGTTGTGACGATTCATGCAAGTCTGCACAGGATTAATTGAACTGTGTGAAGATGGTTGACTGTTTCCATTTCTGCATTGTCAGAGACAAATTATACCTTCCCCACCTCCAGTTACTGGAGTGGGGGGAAAGTACAGGAAGGTCTTTCTCCTGCAGTGAAGGAGCCACACTTTCACATCTGAGAATAACAGCGTGGGAGAGTTCAGAGAACTCACAGCATCATGTTCTCCACATCCACAAGCCATCGAGTCACAAGACCTCTGCTCAAACTTTTCCCCAGCATGCTTTAACATCCCAGGAAGCAAAACAGAGCCATCAGATAGGTTCTCATATGTGAGAGCATTTTGTCCTGCTCTGTTCTGATTCTTTATCTCCCTGTCAGGCTTTTTCATATCTGTAGCAAGATGCCCCTTCACAGATGCACTTCTCCCCTCAGGCAAGCTTTTAGAAGTATAGCACATGTTACTCAAATTCACTGCACAGTTCTATAATATTTCAGCTCATTGCTTCATTCTGCTTATCAAAGGACCATTGGAAGTGTAAGCTATATCCTATTAGTGTGGGAAATTTCTGGGGTTTGTCTTTTTACCTGGTAAGAGTTTGCCTTCCCCCCCCCCCCCCATGAGATTTGAGGATGATCAGCCTGATGCTTTTCAGGTAAGAATTATCCAGGTAAGAATTAGACAGAGCAAATGATCTCCAGGCAGATTTCATACAGGACAAAGTTGATACAGGAGCTTCAGCAGAGGCCACATCTCTGTAATAATCTGCTGAAGCAACTAGAGCAAAAGAAATACATACTCATTTTTAAAATAACTAATGACTCCAGACATCTGAGTTCCAGGTGTCCACTTTCAGTCCACCCTTTGAAAAGCAGACCCTCAGCCTGGTAAAATCAAAGCACTCAGAATTGCTAGTTTTTTTTTTTTTAAGCGATGGCCATAAAACACAAAAGCAAGAGCGAGAACAAACATCATTGCCAACACTGAAACTCAGACCCACTGCAGAGAGTGACAAACAAACCAAAGGAGTCCAGTTCTGCATCTGCTTATCTCTTGGTTCAATGCTACTTGTAGGGCTTTTGCATGTGAATAAGAGCTGCATGTACACTCAGGGACAGTGTAAAAATGAAACCGATTTGGAGAAATTCGTTCAAATGGTGCCTACGTATTTGGGATCTCTAAGGTCGAGGGTAGCACGCATGCAAGCTAAGGTCCAAATTCCCAATGAGACACATGGATCATGATTTTCATAAATTCAGAGTCTTATTAACAGAAATAATATAGACACATGAAAGTACAAGCATACATATTTTGTTACAGGGTCCCTTAAAAATAACTGATGATAAAACAGGATTTCTACTATAAACAAAGAATTGTATCTTTAGTCAGTCTTTTGTTAATTTAGCAACTCTCAATTTCATCAAATAGGAGCTATATCCCCAGGATTTCCTCTGACAAAGGAGTCCCTCAGAACCAAGATTATCCAATTACAATTTAGAGAAAATAAACTTACAGAAAGGATGATTGACTAAAGATAGAAGTCTCCAAAAGCATTAGGAAAAGAGAAAAAAGTGTGAGAGAGTGTGTGAGAGAGCACTTTCTCATATGAGTAAAGTGAGGAGAATTATACCTATCTTTAAGTTTTGTGGTGAGTGGAGTCAAGGTCCCTGGCTTCGGGTTTCGACCTACTTGCTTTCTTCTCTTTTTCTACTTCTCTCTCTCTCTCTTCCTCTTGCTATGTGCAGACTTCACATTTATACRAAAAACTTACATTGGTTCTTATGGAGGCTTTTTAGACTTGTATGTGTTAACAAAAAGGGGCTCTTAGCTTAAAGATCTGTTTGGGGCAGTACTAGCAGAGAATGAAAGATTGGTGTTAATCCTGAGCTGAGTCCCATCCCTGGGAGTGGCAGGTGGCTGCTCCTCCTGGGATCAATAGAGAAGTGTCAGAGAGCCATTACCTTGGAAATCTCACCCAGAGCAGGATCATCAGGAGCTAACAGCAGCTTTTCCTAGCTCTTTCTAGGTACTGGGATGTGTCCACAGAAGGAGACTGCATTATCCTGCCTGGAAGGAGAATCACACTATCACACATTCCCATCCCATGCAGACCATAGGTATTGTGATCCTTGAGCTGGCACAGGAGAGTATCAGAAACATTTGAGACTGACTGCCAGATCAAGTCCATTTACTCTTCTTTATCGCTAACAGCTCCTGCCTGATTCACCCTTAGGCATGTCTGGGCAAACCTTACTGTTTAACCCTTGCAGCTTGGGATCTGATGCACTCCTGAAGCCAGCGTGGCTGTGAGMCAGTGGACTGCCTGGATGAATGCTGGGAGCTCTGTGTTACAAGTGCTTTAACATGCACAGACTGAGCACCAAGGGGTTAGAGAGAAGATAATTGTCACAGTTCACTGGGTTTCTTCACAAGAATAGTAAAGGCTGATTTCAACTTGTTTCCACACTAAACAGGGAATAAGGAAAACTCAGAAGCCAAGGATGGAGTATGGTTTGTAGTCAATGCCCAGAGCCTACAGTGAGAAAYCACCACTGGGTAAGTTATTTTTTGGAATTCATCAGATAATGAAAAGAAGGAGAACTGACCTTTTCAGGGAGAAAGATTTAAGAGYCTTGCTACATAATCAAAGTTTCCCCATAAAAATGCAACACCATCAGAACCTAAAGCAAATTAAGTCAAACAATTTACCACATGAAGTCTATTAAGAAAGCTAATCAAGCATCACCAGATGAGGAAATGAACTGGGGACAAGGTACATTGTAAGGTTCATTGCTCCTGTAGAATTCGGCTCACAGGTGCCTGTGACAAATAACATCTTCAGCTGAAATCCTTGTACATATAGCTACTTGAGTATTTTCCAAAGAAATGAGAGAGTGTACATCCACTTTGCAATGAGAGAAAAGAATAAAGTCATGATGAAACACAACAGAAGCAKATGAAAGAAGCTGAAATGTAGGTCCAGACTTTGATCTTTTACAGCAGAAAATGTTTACACTATAAGCAGTCCCATTGACTTGGAAAACAGTATTCATGGAGTAAGATACTCTTCCATATGAGAAAATAAAAGAGCTTCTATCATGTTGATTACACTGTCAAATGTAGACCAAATAATCACAAGAAACTCTTCTTACTTTGTGTGTAGTTAAAAGAACAACTGCCTGTGGTGAAGGAAAGCAATAAAATCTGAGATCACATGGTATGGTGTCTTTACAGGTGAATAGAGATAAAGAGATTGATTTTTCACACACACCTGACCCCATTCCTTTGGGACTCTCCTACTAATTCACAATTATGTGCAGGAGATTAAACTCTAAACACCACCCTCAAGATCTACCTTTCATGCCATAAAATATTGCAAGTAGACTTCAAACCATGACCGTGACTGCATCAGTAAATATGCATGAAAACCTTGTCTGCAGACAGTCTGGGGGCAGCAAAACACACCAGACATACTGGCAGTCTGGAGTATTCAGAGCATTGCCAATTTAGCCAGTGAAACAGTTTGGATAGTGTCCTTCATTGCAGAGAGGTTATTTAAATATAATTAATTATAATTGAGATGCTCTGTTCTGGATATAGAAGGAAACAGGGCCAGATGCATCTGTAATGTGGATGGAAGGAGAACCTACATAAACAGGCAGCTGCTCACCCTTGTGCGATAGAAAGCATATGTTGCTGGGAGTAATGCTAATGCCTCCTTCAACCTGTTCTCTCTCACTGACCCTGTTTCTCCTTTCCTCCCTTAGAAAAGTCCCTGCCTGGATAGAAATCTGTGATTCYCTCTGTCTAGTTTATTTTGTAGGGTCTCTGTACAATCTAAAGTCATGATATCTAATATTATTCCTAAATTCTGAGAAAGATTAAGCAGTCATGATGATAGYATCAATTACACTGTACTTTAATAAAAATTCCCTTTAACATTTTCAGGAAGGCAGACTAAAGTGAGTTCAAAATATGCTTTAAAATTTAACTTAAGCTTTAACAAAAGATAATTCTATATCCATGTTTTTCTTTGACTGCAAGAACAAACTAAAAGCAGAGCTATATTCCCTTCAATTTTTGTCAGGGTGCTGGAAATGAAAAGGAGAGATTGATTAGCTACTAACGATAAAATATAAATACTGATCAGTCTGTTTCCATCAACCAACCTGTTTCCAACAAACAGTACAAATAGTAAAAATGAGGTCTTCTAGCTTTTCTGTTGGGAAAACTTCCTCCCTTTAGAAAGAACTTCAAATTTAAGCCAAGACCCACATTTCACACTTGGACCATTTATGTAAGCCAAATTTATGACCCTCTCATACATGTGCTTTACTCTCCTGCCTCATCTGCACCCAGAAGACATCTTGTTTTGGCTTTAAAATCAAGCTGAATAGATTTTTTTGCTGTTTGGGTACATCAGCAAAAAGGATGTAAAGCAAATCAGATATTTTAGTCTTCATATAACATCTAAAATATTCTCTATAGCATAATTAATGACATACTTCTTTAACATAAATAATAATCAGGAACTTAATGGCAGATTATAGCATGTGCAAAAATGACCTCYCAGATTTTTTCTTTGAAATTGCAGTAAATGAGACATAGTGGGAGACAACCATTAGTGTCAGTAAATAATAGATGTCCTGTTATTGATGCTACATCCATTTTAGTGAGACTTTTAGAACTTCTTTATGCTGGTCAAGAGGTATCTAAAGTAAAAGAGCAACCACACAGTCTTTTTATTTCTTATGATTAATCTCAGCTAATGGAAAGTCCTTATTAAATTTTACTTCCAGGAAGGGAGAGTGGAGTTCTTCACCTCACCAGAGCACAGCTAACCTGCAGGCAGAGGCTTTCCAGCTCCCACGTACCACATCGTTCCATGGGGTAATTGAGTGGGCCAGGATGGACTGTTTCCACAAGGCCAGTGAGGACATGTCTTGAGGGGCTGCAGCGCCTCCAAGCCAGGCCACTGAGAAAGGAGAGCAAACATGACATTACCTGCCTCTGTGCTGCAGGATGGAGAACACCCATGTGTACTTACCACTAGACGGCTCAAGAACAGCAGCAGCTTAAACAAACAGCCTGGCAGCCGCAACAGGGCACAGACAGGTACCTTCAAAACTGCCCTCTAATTAATGAGCACATGATTGGCAARGGCATAGTGCAGCTAAAATGTTGTCCTAGAGACACCACTAGGCAGGGATCTGAATTTGTCCAAACCATCTACACATGTCTTTGCTAAACAGAATCAGACCTGTGAGTACTCGAATGTGGTGGCTGCAAGTAGAGCATCTGGTTGAACATGTGTGGGAAAGGCTGAGCGGAAACACGAGACTGGAGCATTTGTCATCTCTGGAGATGAGGAGTCATTCAGCCTCCAGTAGAGGTTTCTTTCTAGGCTCATCCACAGAGTGTTTGAGTGCTTCCAGCTGTGAAGGAAGCAATGAGGATGATGGCATCCAGAGAGACAATAGATTCAAAAATCTTTTTAGCATTGGTCTGCACATTGCCCTACAGTGGCACCCCATGCACAGCAAGACAGCTGAGGTCATGTCTTCATGTCATTTCTCAGCACTGGCACTGAAGCTAAAATGTGGGTTCAGGATGTTGGTAATTGTGCAGCTTGAGCCAGTTGTGTTCTTGCATGCTATCTTGCATGCTGAAAACTCCAAGGACAGGAAGCCTAGGTAGTTCCACCACTGCTGCTGACAGGTGCCACTGAGCCTCTTCAGGTTGGCTCGAAAATGAGCCTAAAAATCTATTATCACAGAATCACAGAACCAAAGAATGGTTGAGGTTGGAAGGGACCTCTGGAGATCATCTAGTCCAACACCCCTGCTCAAGCAGGGTCACCTAGAGCACGTTGCACAGGATYRYRTCCAGRYRBGTTTTGAATATMTCCAGAGAAGGAGACTCCACCACCTCTCTGGGCAACCTGTTCCAGTGCTCTGTCACCCTCACAGTGAAGAAGTTTTTTCTCATGTTCAGATGGAAGTGTCTGTGTTTCAGTTTGTGCCC
>NW_020447332.1:0-53240 GCF_003343035.1 Apteryx rowi
GGAGAACAGGAGAGGTGCCTGAAGACTGGAAGAAAGCCAGTGTCACCCCAGTTTTCAAAAAGGGCAAGAAGGAGGATCCGGGAAACTACAGGCCACTCAGCCTCACCACCATCCCAGGAAAGGTGATGGAGCAGCTCATCCTGGAGGCCATCTCCAAGCATGTGGAGGAAAAGAAGGTGATCAGGAGTAGTCAGCATGGCTTCMCCAAGGGSAAAKCATGCCTAACCARTCTGATAGCCTTCTATGAKGGAATGACTGKCTGGGTAGATGAGGGGAGAACAGTGGATGTTGTCTACCTTGCCTTCAGCAAGGCTTTTGACACTGTCTCCCATAACAGCCTCACAGACAAGCTCAGGAAGTGTGGGCTAGATGAATGGACAGTGAGGTGGATTGAGAACTGGCTGGCAGAGCTCAGAGGGTTGTGATCAGCCTGGGAGTGCTGGTGGACGCCAAGTTAAGCATGAGGCAGCAATGTGCCCTTGTGGTCAAGAAGGCCAATGGTATCCTGGGGTGCATCAGGAAGAGTGTTGCCAGCAGGTCGAGGGAGGTGATCCTCCCCTTTTCTCTGCCCTGGTGAGGCCACATCTGGAGTACTGTGTCCAGTTCTGGGCTCCCCAGTACAAGAGGGATGTGGCACTACTGGAGCAAGTCCAGCGAAGGGCTACAAAGACGATTAGGGGACTGGAGCACCTCTCTTATGAGGAAAGACTGAGAGAGCTGGGCCTGTTTAGCCTGGAGAAGAGAAGGCTGAGAGGAGATCTTATCAATGTATACAAATATCTGAAGGGAGGCTGTCAAGAGGATGGAGCCAGACTCTTTTCAGTGGTGCCCAGCAATAGGATGTGAGGTAACGGGCACAAACTGAAACACAGACAGTTCCATCTGAACATGAGGAAAAACTTCTTCACTGTGAGGGTGACAGAGCACTGGACCAGGTTGCCCAGAGATGCTGTGGAGTCTCCTTCTCTGGAGATATTCAAAACCCATCTGGACGCGATCCTGTGCAAAGTGCTCTAGGTAACTGTGCTTGAGCAGGGTAGTTGGACTACAGAGTTGGATGTCCAGAGGTCCCTTCCAACCTCAACCATTCTGTGATTCTGTAAAACCCATCTCTGCATTTAGCAACTGTCTGGAAGCAACAGTTTTCTCTACATAACTAACAACTGCAGCACATTCTCCTGCCTCCACCAACATACCCCAGCTTGCATAGAGCCAGATTACAGGGAGCACAGTGTCAGTCCGTGTAAAGCACACTTGCAGGCAACTGCATGTAAATTCTGAGAACACTGATGTTTATGTGTGCAGTTAAGTCTTCAAGAATAGATAAGTTGGAAGTGCAACTCAGAGATACGAAGATGAATAAAAAATAAATCCCATAATAATTATATATGCTGACATAATTATATATGCAGTTACTCCTAGAGAAGCCAAAATATCAACAGAAAGTGAGCTGGGGCTAAACTAAGCATATGAAACAAAAACAGTGGTACCTAGACCTTAGCTCACATTATCTCAGTATTACGGACTACATTCATATTTAAATTAACACCAACTTTGTCAAAAAATGGAGATGTTGAAGCCCAGCAAAAAGGAACAGTGTACTGCCATTGTGAATAAGGCAAACCACAAACCAAGCTGTGTTTGGAAGAACACAGCCAGCAAACAGGGGGGGCGAAGCCATCTTGCCCTTTACTTGTCCCCAAGAAGGATACACCTGCTGGACTACTGTGTCCAGTTTGCACATACCCCCCTCCACACAGCTGATAAAACTAGAAAGGGGCCATCACCAGCTGGACAGCAGCCTGAAGTGCATGGCTGGTTAGTCTGATGAGGAAGAGGCTAAGGGGGATCTAACAGCATCCCACACTACCTGAAGGGCAGTCAGAACCCAATCTTTCTCAGCCACGCCAGGCAATGCAACAGGGGGCAACAGGGGCAAGATGCAGGTTGAGGGATCCAGGTGGGACATTGGRGGAACCTTTTTGCCTTGGAGAGTGGTCACCAGAGAGGAGGTGGTGGTGGTGGAGGGAGTCTTCATTCTTTGAGGTTTACAAGCTTTGGCTAGGCAAAACCTGGGCCACGCCATCTAGTGCTGTGGGCACTTGACTCCTCTGAGTGGGAGGCTGGGCAGGACACCTCCAGGGGGCTCTTTGCATTCTGTGAATTTGTGCAGAAACAATATAAAAGCAGGTTTTCAAGCTCCAGTGATTAATTTAGTTCTTACTTGCATGCCAGGTAATTTCCATTTAGGCTACAGAAAACTCTTGCAAATCTTCAGGAGTATAACATACTGAAGCTTGATGGGGAGTTTGATATGAGCAAGTCACATCACTTGTCATATAGGATGCAAGGTAAGAGTTACTTTTTCCTCCAGCATTCATTCCCCAGTGTGGGACAATCTACCTGACAGGCAGGCTGCAAACCAACTTTCACAATGTCTTTGCAAATTTCTCTCTGTCAATTTATGGTTTATTTTTTCTGCACTCAGTAGATGGTAACAGTCTGCAAATGAGTACCGTGCTGATGGACAAAGGCATAGTAGGAAATGGATTTTGATGACTGCCAAATAAGTTTTCATCTTTTGTGAAATGTTTGTGTTGCCATGCTCAAAGAATTGTGAATAGATATATCATATTGCTTAAAGCATTTAATAGCTTTGCACTGCCACTATGGCTATATGCTTCAGCTTGGGAAGTGTATTCAGAACTCAGGTTTATGAGATATTTCCTGCAGCAAGGTGAAAACACCCAGAATTCAACCAAAACATTTTCATACCTTAAAAAGATACAGTCAAAATATATTTCAATCTTCCCTCTAGTCTAGCCAAAAAATGTTCAAAGTGGTAGGGTAAACTCTGTAGCAGACATAAAAATGCTGGCCTATTAGCTTCTCCTCATTCTAATGAGGCAGAATTTTAAATAGTTTCCTAGGGAAATGAAATAGTTCTCCCATACAGGAAACACCAGTTGGATAAACTAACCTCAAAGGAACCAAGTAGCAGAACGTGAAACCATTATCCTGATCGGTACACAGAAAAGTCCTTACTTGCAACAAATGGCAAAGTTGTTTAAAAAARAAAAAAGAAAAGAAAAAGAGAAAGAGGCTTGTGGGAGAGTGAAGAGGTTTTAACCTACAAATGAGTAAAGACTTACAGCAGCCCTTTCCATAACCCTAAAAAACATTCATCAATTCATCTACCAGCAAAAACAGTACATTAAAGTGATTGCTCAAAACCACCTCAAAAATACTGTGAAAAATCTACAGGAGGACAAAGTCCTTACTGTTCGGAAAAACATATTAAGTTTATACATTACAGATACAGCAAATCTGAAGAAATCTATGGCAAAACCACTGATGACAATACAAGTAATATAGCTATGGATAATTCCTAGTTATAAATAATAACCACATTCCTTACCTTTGCAATACAATCAAAATCTAGAAGAAGGTATCCAGTTTGCTCAAAAAAAGTACTTTCAACCCACCAAAAATGAAATACAGTCCTTGTGTTTCCACTGTTTTTCTAAAAAAATTCTGCTCAAGCATACTATGCTGCATTAAGAAACAGCTGATTAACACCACTCAGCTACGGACCGTTAATACTTTCTTGAATTCTCCTCCTTGAACTGAAAAGGAATAAGCATCTCATTTCCTCTAAGTCACAAACACGGGATGTGCCTGTCTTTCATGACTGTGAAGCCAACCACTAATAAACAAGGAAGTGTGCATTCCCAAGGAAGAGAAGCCATGATCCTGCCCAAGCAGAGATTTTACAAGAAAAAATCTACTAGTTTTCAGTGTCAAATACAGCTACAACACTGACTCCTGGTGCGTGAATATATTTCCATACAGGAGCTGATGATGAATTATCCTTTTACCCTCATGCACAAAATCATCAGATTATGCAGAAAAGATGACATTTAAAATAAAAGGCAGTAGGCTTCTATTTCATGCTGTGTGGTCAGACAGTAAAATGACAGATGTTTGATTCTGAAGCAAAGAAGCTTTTACAGGAAAAATTTGAAACTAGTGAGGGTAAGGAAGGGGAAGAGGGGGGAAAAAATATGTGTATGTACGTGTAAACATATACATGCACACATACATCTTATCTTTTATTTGTGTGTACAAAGATGAACTTTTAAGTAAATTTAAAGGAAGATTTATAAAGGAAAATATATGTAGTCTCCTTTATAAAGCCTCCTTTAAATTTGCTTGAAAGTGCACCTTTGAATTAATATATTGGAAGAATATTTATACAGAAAAATATTTTTATTATTTTACTATTAATCTATTTTTACTTGATCAATTTATTCTTAAAATTGTTTCAATTTTATTGAAAGTTAAAATCAAACACAGCTCAATGAAGAGTTGGATATTTAAGAATTAAGCATTTGAAGATGACAGAACATTTGTGCTTTTCTTATGATTTTCATGTAGGCTCTAATATTGACAGCTCTAAGTGCTAAAATAGTTACTGGAATGACCAGGGACTCCAAAATGGTGTTAATTCTGCTTTTCTGAAGCCTAGCTTTGGGGATTTAGAAGGCCAAGAGTCTTTTCACTGTAAAGACAGCAAGGGTAATGAAAAATACATCTAAAAAAGGGTGCAAAAGGTTTGTACAGACCACTCTCAGTTTACATTTTAATGTCTTGAAGTTCTGATTTATTAGTTGTATCCTTTAAACTCTTGCTTCTGACAAAGAAAAGGACATTTTTACAGATTTATGTTTATTTAGCAAGCTAGCTAATAGAAGAAGCAGCAACCACAGTTTCCAAAGAAGTTATTTTACTAGCAGGCTAGAAGAGAGACACAAATAATTCCTATTCTTTCAAACTAGCAGTTATGACAGAATCAGGCTCCAGGAGACTGGACTCCTTTGTGAAACTGAGAACCTGACCAGCAAGGTACAGAAACAGAGACACTTGGAAGCATAAGATTATGAGATACAAGACTGACCTTGACATTCCTCTTTCCATCTGCTGAGCAATTCTTATTTATACCCACATACAGAACATACCTACAGCTCCACAGGATGAGCAGACAAACCCCATGGTAACCATTTCAGCAGTCACACTAAATCTTTTAATAGTCTTAAATAATCCAGCATCACTAATCATAGATGCCCTGTATTTCTCAGGTATCCCTGAGGGGAGCTCAGAGATATTTAGGGGAAATACCATGAAGAAAACAGCACAGCTACACAGACAAGAGGAGGAAACTTTGAGGACAGTACTACATGCTTACAAAACCCAAGAGCTGGGCATGGTTTCTTTCAGAAAAGATGCAACAGAAAATAGAACAACTAGATTCTTCTGCAATATATAGAAGACAATGGACATTTTCTTCACCTCAAACTAAAGCATCCAGTAACAAGTGGTCAAACAATATAATCGCATTCCAAATAAAAGTTCTGACAAAGTATAAAACAAAAACCACACCCTCTGAACCAAACATTTCTGTAAGTGCCACCTCACAGTAAACTGAATCTTATCTGATATGCCATTTTGCAGAGCAGCACAACCCTTGGAAGCAATCCAAGACTTTAATTTCTGTGAAAAACAGGAAGAAAATTTCCCTTTTGTAATATTTCTTTTGATGAAATATGATAAAAGCAAAATGCAGGAGGTCCTTCTGCAAGAGCTGCATGAGGAATGTCACATATAGAAAGGTTCCCTGAAGTTAAGCACTGGTAAGAGAGCTTTTCTTTCCTTGCCAGATAAGAAGACAAGCTAAAGATTCAGCTGGGCAGGCAGCGAAGGCATTAGAAGAGCACATTCCTGTGTCATAATAGGAACACACCTTGCCTGCATGCAACCAGTATACAGAAAAGGGAATCTCCTGCTGAAGCACAAGCAAAGAACTCCCCTGCAGTTCTTTACTGCTATGTTAAAAAGGATAGAAGCAGCATCAGCAGACAGGATTCTAGGCTTTGGCCAAAGTCTTCATATTGAGTTGCACTGATTTTAGTCTGCAAGAAGCAAAGCAGTAAATCACATGAATACCCTGTTTTTTTCAACTTTTACTGTTGTACAATGAAAGCTTTTCAACATTTTACACACCAAGAGTTCACAGCATCTGTGATAACACAGGCATAGGAATTTCTTTATCACTTTGATAACAGACAGTAATTTCCACATGTCCCACCAAGAAATAAAGAGACTTACAAGGYAATTAGATACTGACACATTAACTTACAGACAAACCAACTGCAGCATTAATAAGCTATTTTGACTCATTAGTGTGTCAGATTCCAAAGTGTATTGACCCACATATATCAGGTGTACATAAGACAAGACAGATCCATCTCTGCTATAGATTTCAGGACTGGTGGAGAATTTAAAATGACAGTCCTACCAGCTCCTCAGTTTCTTTCCCTATGACCATACTCCTATCCTAGTGAGACAGATCTGACCATGAAGGAAACATGATGGAAATGGTATTGCCACACTATGTTGATTTCTGAAAGACTGGCACTGAAATTTTTTTTTAAGCAAAGTAAAAGGGCTGTTAATACCTTTTGCATTCCCAAGCCTGGAATAAAACTTTGGGCACCAGGACAAAATTCCACTACTGGGATTCTACACAGTGTTCTCAGTTACTCCCACTTTCATTTAACATTACAAAGCTCAATAAAGAGTTCATGGTCATATCGGTGGATAAAGCATCACCATCTTTTCTATCTCACTGGATGAAATACTTTGTAGTGCTCTTACCCTCAACCAGTAGCAGTTGGTAGAAGCACCTGAATGAAAGTACAAGAATTTGCAAAGTCAGAAGTGCATGCACTTAACTTTCATCACTTACATAGCCATCCGAAGAAGAGTCAGCAGATCATTGATTGGTTTTCACGACTAATTAAATTTTTAAACATTGTGCTGGAACAGAACACAGCCATCAACTTTGAGGATTTCTGCTCCCCATCTCTGGATTCAGACTACAGCCCCCCTCTTAGATATGGCTCCACTGACAAATCCTCTACCCAGAAGTTGGCACTTAAACAGCTCCAATCCTAATGACCTAGATTTAGCCTCCTGCTAACACATTCAAGAAAGTAACTAGCTGTCAACTATACAACATGTAAAACTATAACCAGCCTGGTGTAAATACCACCATGATGCCACCATCACTTAGAACATTTGCTCCACTCAAACAAACTAGATAATTCCAGCTGACATGATCTTAGAACTGAAGTGACTTTATCTGGAAATTATAGATCTTTCTGCTATCAAGTTCTCAAGGTGCACAGACAAACTAAACATTTATCTTCAGAAAGGTCTGAATGTTTAACTAAAACAAGCAAAAAAACCAACAATCTTTTTCTAGACTCCATTATTTGTTCTGCTGTATGAACACTATGCTGTACTGGAGGAGGGAGCCTTTCAGCACTCAGGGTACAGGCTAAGCGATCTACAACTAGAATAGACAGTATGGAGTTATGAGCAACACAGCTTTTGAAATGCTGATTTACAACTGCCCCAGAGGGCTGTCTACAGGGTGCCCGGAGGACTTGCTATTGCACATAGGTTTTCTACAGACAGTACTTAGATAGCCAGAACAGCTCCATATTAAAAAAACAAGAAGGAAAAAAAAAAAAGTACCTGAGAACACGACTCAAGATCAGGGCCTGTTTGTGGACAATAGCCACATATATTCTTACCAGTCACTGAAGACCTGGAGTTATCAGTGGGAGCAAAGAAAAACTTGGAAAGTCTCAGGCCCCATCCACACTGAATGGCACTGGTAAGTATCTGGTGCATTGCACCAGACATTGTTCTGAGAGCTCAGCCAGCTCCTGCAGGTGAAGACCAGACCAGGGCCAGGTCTGAACACAGAAAGCCGTACCTCACCCTGTGTTCTTCTCGTTCTCTATCACGGAACAGTTCTTGCCAAACTGGCCAAAACCTCTTCTCTCTACATGCCCTTGAGGTTTCCAGCCATTCACCTGGCATGTAACCCTATTAAGGGTAGAGAGCATTTACATAGGCTACACATCAACCAATAATCTGCCAGTTTGCCAGAGGTACAACACAGATGCTAATGCAAGGATCAGCTTGACGTAAGAACAAGAAAATTAGTTCCGAATGAATCCATTTACTTACCCCCTCCACAAACAGCCCAGAAAACCTTAGACAACTGCTCACTTATTCCAGCTTCACTGTTACTGTTTCTTTTCATGCCCATCTTGGCAAGATGACCTGGCAACATTTTACAATTCATACTGCAGACTTATCACTGTGTCTTTTTGAAGTCTTTACCACTGACAGACCACAGAAGCCAAGTTCTACCTCTAATCAAAATTCACTTTAGACCACCAGAAGTCCAACTGCTTTCTGCTCAGCTTTCAGGTCCATCTGGATCCCTCCATCTATTGGGCACAGGAGAGCACCAATAACCTCATCCCAACAGCAAGGAAGGCTGTTTTGAGACCACAACAACTGCCTCACAATGCTCATAATTCCAGATTTCTCTGCAGGAAAAGCTGGATATGGTGCCTTTCTTCCCTCCTTTTTCTTTCTGAACCAAGGCCATATGACTCAGATGTGAGCCACCTTCCAGGAATGAATAACTGACAATTGTTCCCCTACCTCAGTTTGAGAATTTGGCATAACATCCTGATATGAAAAGCAATGGCCCCAAACAGCCTGCATCATGACGGAAATCCTACCAAACTCCAGGCTTGACTCATTACCCCAGGGAACAGCATCCAAAGGAACTTTAGACTCCAGCAATCCAGATAAAGAAAGAGTACTAGGCCAGCCCGTGCAAGGGCAGGAAGGGAAAAGTCCCTTTATGACAAGTATCAGTAAACCAGAAACAAAAACCATTCATAATTTCCATGAAAAGTATGTGCCGAAAGAAAGAAAACAAACAAATGAAATAATCTGCCAGAGGAGACAAGAAGTGCAGTCTTTTTTTGGTGCGGGGGAGTGGCTTGGAGAACGAGAGGGAAGAAGGGTTAATGGTGGGGAGGGAACACCACAACACACAGACACACATAGAGGAAGAAAGACGACATCCTGGTGGAGTAGCAGAACAGCACTGCTGCCTCCAAAGGACGTGACTTCATGAATTCAGCCTTACAGACAGATTTCTTTAAAGACAGAAGAAAAAAAATGAAAGAAATTGAAATATTTTTAATTTCTTCGGTTGCTTGAAGTCAAAAGTTTAATCTACATAGTTGTTCCCCTCAACAACCCATTTTCTGTCAAATGAGCAGTCATTAAACATTATAACTGCTGTCTTAAAATTCATGATTTCAGCAGACTTTTCATCTTTGGAGGTGTTTTGATGCTTCTTAGCCCAGTCACTCCTTACACATTCCTCAGAAAGACCAAGAAGAGGAGCAGGGATGCTCTTTTTGGTCAGAAAAATCAAGATTCTGTACATTTATTGCAGCTTGGCCAGTAGCCAACTCTGGTTGCTGCTACAGTCAGTCGCATCATGAGGCAATGGTTTGTTCTTAGGTTCTCTTGAACTTCCCTTTAAGTAGTATTGAATGGTGGGATTGAAGACTAGTCCATCCAACAATTGATGTGCCTTACAGCAAAACAGAGACTTTGGCTCAAACAAAACACAGGACTCCTATACTCTTAAGCTGCTATGCACCATAAGAGTGCCTTTTCCTTGCAGTAAAAGTAGGAATTGAAGCCCTCTTGGGAATGCAGACAGCACAAGGCCAGGAGAGGCATCAGGCAAAGCACCAAGACAGTGGGAAAATTATTTTCACATATACCTGCTAGCACAATGTTTCCCTACACCCCCAGACAGTTCCCCCACCCCTCCACCCCCAAAATTATTCTAACACTGGCACAACCAGAATCTATTCTCCTTAGAGGACATCCTAATACTAATGAGGTAGCTAATTTAAACAAGCTAATGCTCTCCAGGGCCAGGGCAAAGAAGCTGTAGCAAACAACTACGGTCTGTCAACTATTTCCTGCAGTTAGATCAGTATTGCTGGCTCAAGCCTGCTATTGATGCTCACAAGCCCCTTGTCAGATTTCTTCAAAAACACAATCTCACCTCTTGGCAGGAACCAACTTGAGAGGAGAGAGGAGTGAAAGTATAAACCATTCACAACATAAATGCAGCTCAGTGCTTTCACAGAAAGGAGATATTCTCTTCAACCTTGCCTGCCTGTCAGGGTCTCTGCTTATTGAGCGCTTGCTCAAAAGCTTGGCACAAGACCAGGTCTGAGCAGCAAGCTTTTTACTGAGTATAAATATGTATCTACACTCATACATTCAAGTTTATATTGCAAGGGATAGCCAGATATCAGGAAAGCCACTTTATTAAAACCAAGACAAGACGTGCAATTCTTTCCCTGACACCTGGGGGGTTTAAGTTCAATGAGAATTACTGAAAGAATCCCATTAACTGCATGCAGCTCACTTTGAAGCTGGCCTTACTTTCATGGGTGGGAGGAAGGGGGAAGCAGGGAGGGAGGAACCTCTAGAGGCCCCCCCCCAGCCTTAAATTGCCCTATGATTCAGAATAGGGAGGAAGTTGCCCACAGGAACACCATACATGGCAGACTTAAGTGGTAGATTCAGGCAGTCAGAACAGCTGCCATCTCTGATTTAACAAAGCCAGACTGGCTCTGCTCTCATCTTATTTATGCCATCTGCCAACATTCCCCATATGGAGCACAAAGTAGGGAGAAGGACTGCTGCTTGAGACTCCTGCAGTAGATTTCTCACATAGATATGGCTACGTGGTCAAAAGCAACAGAGAAGTGTGAATTGCACTTCAGAGGAAGCATCTAGCCTGTGCATGTGTTTGCAGGTTTGTCTGTATTTGTTATACTGCACAGGCAAACCCTGACCTGATGTTAATTTTTAGTCCAAAGTTCACTTATAATCTGCTAGACAAGTATTTTTTCCCCCTCAGGGACAGCACTTTTATATAATAGTACAGAAACTGAAGTTGTATTTGAATGTATGGAGCTACTGATATGCTTTAGAACATTTTATCAAAGTCTTTCATGTCATCACTTAACTACATTTGTGCTTACACAAATATCTAATACCAGCAAATGAAACTGGTTAGCATTCAGCAGAACAGCATTAAGAACAAATCTTGTTCTTAAGAAAATGAAAGCACAGTCCAGCAAACACTGCAAATTAGTCCTCTTACTTCCCATATACTCCTTTCAACAGAAGCATCAGAAATGATGAATAGTAACATCGGATATTTTCTGCTTAGGTCAGGTCAGAAAATATCACATCATAATTCATTCTAGTCATGATCTTGCTGCATGTAACTGAGTCAACATGCTATGGCAGCTTTTCCAGTTACACTCTTATTTTCCAATATGCTCTGCTAAACCACTAGATCAGAGTGCATGCAAACATTTTCAAAATGTTTGCACAAAACCACATCTGAAGAGACAAGTGTGAAAAGCTGGGTTTGTTGCTGTGAAAGTGTTTTGTTTTGATTTTTAAGAAAGATATAAAAACAACCTTAAAAGGGGATTACAAGAGGCTGTCTGTTCATCTGCTCTGTATTCCACCACGATGTCAAGTTTTCTCAGTGTCACTGCAGATGCTCCAATATTAGGCGCATCTAACAAGCTAGGAGAAGGAGCAGACGTGGCAATACTCACTCCTTTTCAATTCAACACAGACAAAAGCAATGGTAAATCTGAAAGACACCACATTATTTCCTTTTCTGTTCTCTTTCCTTACTATTTCATTTGAGACAATAACACACACAACTCTGCCCACTTGAGGATACATTACAACTGTAACAGCTGCTCCTGGGCTTGTCTAGAAAAAGCTCAGGAACGCTCAGCTGTTCCAAACTTCTCTACTTTGCAGCCTACCCCAGCCAAGTTTAACAGTTGTCAGACCACAGGACAGCTACCACAGCATGAGAGCAGAGCCACAAAAAAACTACTGCTTCTTTGCATAGCTTTCCAAATTACAGAAAATGAACACAATTCAGATCTCAAAACAAGTCCAGATTTCCTCCAGGCAAGTCTCATTCCCCCCACTTGTCCTGATTCGTTCTTAATTGCTAGTTGACCTACAATAGCACCAGTTTTGCTTGCCTTCTTTATGTTTCATGCAGTACGCTATCTCTCCAAGCCTCTTCCAAGGCTTCCAAGCCATGGCTATACAATGAAACAAGCAACGTAGAACCATGAGTTAGCTTAATTCCACCAAGCCTCATTTCCAGCCTCTTCTTTCAAGTGTTGAAACTGCTTGAGAAATCCATGGTAATGCACCACAATCCAACAACAAGCACAAACAGACTGGAAGCTTTTGAGGTATTTGCTTGGGGAGGGGTGACAGAAAGAAACACTCACATCAGCATGCCAACATAGACTAAAACTGGAAGAGGCTTATTTGCCCCCAGCTGCAGGCTGCTGCTGCACAGATTAGTCTCTTGACATTTTATGCAACACCTGAATTTCCACAGATGCTTGAGCACCTCCAGAAGAGCACAGCGCTTTCAAGCGCAGCTCTTCATAGCCAGAAACAAGAGACAGTAAGAAGCCACACGCTGCATTGCCAGTCTCCGTAAAATGCAGAGCACACAAAACAAGCTGGGTTTCAGAGCAGTTCCCATCGATGTTTTAAACCCACTTTATGACACTGCAGTGAAGCCCCATTAAAAGGTTGGTAAAGCTGATATGAGATGCTGTTCAGTCTCTATGGCAAGCAGACCCAGAACTCTCTGAATCTTTCCCCTTCATTGATTTTTAAGGGTATGAAAAACCTCTTCTGGTTTGGCTTACAAAAACAAACAAAAAAAAACCCAGGAGAAATAGCAGCTATCCAAATACAGCTGATGTCAGAAACCCACTGCATTTTCTTGAGATTTCACTCATGTTGTGCCACTAGAGATTTTCAGAGTTTGGATGCAAAGCCAGCATGCAAAAAATTTATCTGTTCACTAACAAGCTAAGCCCAGCAAAAAAGACAAAATATTACAGCTGAAAAGGCTTCTCCTTCTCTCCAAGCAGTACGACTTTTGCTTCATCACATGGTTAACTGTGCCAACCTGTTTTGCTGTTTTACTGAAGTCACTCAGGAAATCTACTTTGAACTAGTTTAACTTTTATGTACAGTATAGAGGAAAAAACACAGCATTAAAGAGAGTATTATATGAAAGGATGATTGAGAAAGTATTTCTGAGAAAAAAAATCCTCACAAGTTTAAAAAGACTCCCAACACAATATTTAACTTTAGCATTGCTAGCTGAGAAAAGGGCAGAATCTCCCTCTGACTTCATAGCACAGGTAATATCAACAATCTTTCAAAAAAAAAAAAGTAGAAACATTTATTCTCAGAGTTTTAATCATGACATTAGCAGTGGTCTCACTAGAATAGTAACATCTCCACCTATAATTCACAGCACACCTCCAGCTATAGAGCAGCCTGAACTCCTGCCAGCACAGTCCAGCCACACATATGCAGGCCCTGTCCAGCCTGCAAGCCCATTTGTCCAGGCTCGGTCCCTTTTCTTTCATGTCGGAAAAGGTAGTGAACAGCTGTCAGAAACCATTTTCACTGCTGCAAGAACAGCAGGCTTTCAGCTTACACATTCTCTGTCCAATGTCTGTTACCTCCATAACACTGAGATATTTGTGGATGAACTCAAGCCTTCATCAGGGTGCTTCTTTATGCCTCATAAGCTCCTGCGTGTTTTTTTCAGTGATTCAGTTGAGAAAGACCACTATAGGGAGCATACTGTCACAGTGGCAAAGCTGGAAACGGACTGAGACCAAATAGGCATGGATTTTCACGTGCAGCCTGGCATGGGATGATTCTCACAGCCTTCGCAGAAAGCTCCAGCTGAGTTACAGGATCATAGGATAAGTCAGGTTGGAAGAGACCTCAGGAAGTCATCTTGTTCAATTTCTTGCTCCAAGCAGGGTCAGCTATGAGGTCACATCAGGTGCTCAGGCACTAGATGCTCAGTCCAGTGTTGAAAACACTCAAGGATGGAGACTACACAACCTCTCTAGGCAGCCTGTTCCACCACTTGACTGTCCTTATAATGAGAAAGTTTTTCCTTACATTCGGTTGGAACCTCTCATTTCAGTTTATCTGCTGACTCTTGTCCTTTCCATGCCTGGATGGGATGATGAAATCAGAAGGAATTGCAGTCTACAGAACTGTACTTTCAAGGGACAATGCCAAACAGTTTAATTTTTTATACAGCTCGCTCTAATATTCACAGTAAAGGGAGAAGCTCCCTTGATTGCCACATGCCCTCCTGCAGAGGCATGTTCTACAACACAGAATCACAGAATGGTTGAGGTTGGAAGGGACCTCTGGAGATCATCTAGTCCAACTCCCCTGCTCAAGCACAGTCACCTACAGCACATTGCCCAGGACCCTATCCAGACAGCTTTTGAATATCTCCAAAGATGGAGACTCCACAATCTTTCTGGGAAAACTGTTCCAATGCTCAAAGACCCTCACAGTAAAAAGAGTTTTTTTCCTTACGTTCAGGTGAAACTTCCTGTGTTTCAGTTTCTGCCTGTTGCCTCTCGTCCTGTCACTGGGCAACACTGAAAAGAGTCTGGCTCCATCCTCTTGACACCTGCCCTTCAGATATTTAAACATGTTGAAAAGATCCCCCCTGAGCCTTCTCTTCTCCAGGCTAAACAGGCCCAACTCTTGCAGCTTTCCTCGTATGACAGATGCTCTAGTTCCCTATTCATCTCAGTGGCCCTTCGCTGGACTTGCTCCAGTAGTGCCACATCCCTCTTGTACTGGGGAGCTCAGAACTGGATGCAGTACTCCAGATGTGGCCTCACCAGGGCAGAGAAAAGGGGAGGATCACCTCTCTCAGCCCACTGGCAACACTCTTCCTGATGCACCCCAGGATACCATTGGCCTTCTTGGCCACAAGGGCACATTGCTGCCTCATGCTTAACTTGGTGTCCACCAGCACTCCCAGGTCCTTCTCGGCAGAGCTGCTTTCCAGCAGGTCAACCCCCAACCTGTMCTGSTGCMTGGGGTTATTCCTCCCTGGGTGCAGGACCCTGCACTTGCCTTTGTTGAACTTCAGGAGGTTCCTCTCCGCCCACCTCTCCAGCTTGTCCAGGTCTCTCTGAGTGGCAGCACAGCCTTCTGGGGTATCAGCCACTCCTCCCAGTTTTGTATCGTCAGCAAACTTGCTGAGGGTGCACTCTGTCCCTTCATCCAGGTCACTGATGATTAAGCAGAACAGGACTGAACTCAGTATTGACCCCTGAGGGGCCAGTCGCTGGCCTTCACCTAGACTTTGTGCCACTGATCACAACCCTCTGAGCTCAGCTGTTCAGTCAGTTTTTAATCCACCTTACTGTCTGCTCATCTAGCCTATGAGGATGTTATGGGAGACAGTGTCAAAAGCCTTACTGAAGTCAGGGTAGACAACATCCACTGCTCTCCTCTCATTTACCCAGACAGTCATTCCATCAGAGAAAGCTATCAGGTTGGTTAAGCCTGATTTCCCCTTTGTGAATCCATGCTGGTTACTCTTGATCATCTTCTTATCCTTCACACACTTGGAAGTGGTATGTAGTATTAGCTGCCCCCTTAGTTGCTCCATCAAAGAATGCTCCACCAGAATCCTTTGCAACAGGCTTTTTTCATTTTCAGCTTTTTTATTCCATTTGATAGCTGGAGCAGTACAATTTCTTCAAATCCAACATAACTTGTACTGAGGGGATGAGGAGGATTGAAGTGAAAAGGGAGGGAGACTAAAATGACTTTGAACAGAGGCAAGAAGTTGCTTAATCAAGCAAGACAAGCATCAAATAAGAGAACTAGGAGCGCTTTCATTTTTTGCAGTCAGATTCCCAGTGAATTCAGACCATCTTCTCACTGTAGAGTCACAGTTCTCTCTTTTCCATTTCTCAAGAGCCAGCTATAGAAGTACTAAAATGAGAGATACTCTTAGACCATGTGGGACCTTGGTACTCCTCACACTGCTGCAAGAAACATCCCTGTCTTGAAGGGGCAGGCAGATCACATCTAACATTAAAAGGATAAAAGTCCTTACGAAAATTGACCTGAAAACTTGCTGCTTTTTTGGAGGGGCCTGTGATGACTGACTGACAGACAAGAGAGAATCAAAGAAGCAAGCTAGAGCAAGATAAGAGTAAAACCCTGTATGCTAAAACCCAATGATGTGTTTAAGGTGCATCCAGACATCCAGCAATAAAAAAAAATTATCACATTGCAGACATTGACTGTATTTGTAGAAAAGATATGCTTTGTGCAAGCACCTCTCTTGAAAGGGAGGATTACAAAACTAGTGTTTCTTTACCCACATGATGCAGGGAGTCTCCAAACTGCAGGCACTGGTTAAACAGCATTTTGAGCCCCTAAAACTTGCTCTGCTAGAATGACCAGCATGTAGCCTTATTCATACCGTCTGCCAACAGTACAATGAACATATGAATTGTAGTGGGGAATCTACATCAGATGGGTTGATGCTGGATAGGTTCCCATGTTTGGACTGATTTCAAGCTGAGGCTAGCCCAGAGTTAGATCTTCAGACAGAGTCTAGAATTGGAACAGACGGAATGGTAGCCCCAACAAAGAATATAGCTAAGGCTATAGCCGTTTCCCATGCTTAAATACAAGCAGATTGCAAATCTTGAACAAAGCCACTATAGTGCCCCACTATAGCACCTGTTGATCACGGGTTGGTTTGCTAGGCTCCATGACCTCCATTCCAACCAAAACTTCCTTTATAAGCATCCCAAGCTATGACTGCTAAGAAATATGTATCAAAGTAATTGCCATTGCTCTTTTTGCACCATCTGCAGTGGTAAACTCAGTGGAACAAACAGCGCACCAGAGGCCACCTGGTAAAGGAATAAGGATTTTACAAGAACTGACTCACCACCAGCACACTATTGTGACTATTCAGATGAAGTTACATGTCTGAACAAAAAAAAGCCTCCCCAGTTACAAGGGAAACTGACACCCGAGGGCTGTTTAAAGTAGGTTCAAGTTCATGGGAATGCTGCTTTCCCAGCACTCCCAGCATTTCTGAGTTAGCTTGTAGCAAGACAGAGCTATTGCTCCCAGCATGTCTACAAGGAGCTCCCTGTTAAGGCAGGTGTGTTTCTTTTGCCAAGCTGACTGCCACACATTGGGTTCCACCATGATTCAGACAGAGCTTGTTACTTCAGCCCCTAGAAAGAAGTAGTGAAGTGGAGGAAGACACCTGCTCTTCTCGCAATGCCTGCACTTTAGAGAGGGGACTCAGCTTTCTATAGCCAAAGAGATGGAGGCAGAGCACAAAATGCCTAGTTGTGAGCAAGTTAAACTACTGTTTTACTGCATAGCCAGGATGATGTTGACAAAGGCACAATGATCAATACACAGAAAAAGAAGAAAGGGAGGAGGGTATTACAGCTGAAAGCCTGTGATAAAGCAGGGAATTTTCCTTTGAAATTCTGCCTAATTCTCCCAGCCCCTGCTGGCAAAAAGTACAACCAGCTCCCAGGAGAACAAAGGGTCTCTTAGATGCACCTCTAGACTACTGAATCTGAAGTACTGACTAGCTAAAAGTGGAGGCTTGTCCACTGCCATGCAGGTCAGAATAGTTTCAAAGGAAATAAGAAACTGCCTCCTGCAGGCAGAAGAACAGGATGGACAGATTCCCCTTCACCCACCTCCTGGCAGAACTAAGCAGAAGAACAGAAAACTGCAAAAGACAACTACCACATCAGGAATAAGAGCGATAAGTATGAAAGCAGCCTAAAAACCATTCCATAAAATAAGACATTATAGAGAATTCCTTCCTTGCAGCAGAAAAAGAGCTAGGAGTGTGTCTTCTACAGCCAGTGCAACAATTCACACTATCATAATGGATACATAAAAAAAACCCAAAACAATAGAAAAAACACCCACCCACACAACTACTCAGAGCTCAAGAGAATGCATGAAAGGAAATTCTTCTGCATACAGAAGAGCCCCCTGGAGGTGTCCTGCCCAGCCTCCCACTCAGAGGAGTCAAGTGCCCACAGCACTAGATGGCGTGGCCCAGGTTTTGCCTAGCCAAAGCTTGTAAACCTCAAAGAATGAAGACTCCCTCCACCACCACCACCTCCTCTCTGGTGACCACTCTCCAAGGCAAAAAGGTTCCYCCAATGTCCCACCTGGATCCCTCAACCTGCATCTTGCCCCTGTTGCCCCCTGTTGCATTGCCTGGCATGGCTGAGAAAGATTGGGTTCTGACTGCCCTTCAGGTAGTGTGGGATGCTGTTAGATCCCCCTTAGCCTCTTCCTCATCAGACTAACCAGCCATGCACTTCAGGCTGCTGTCCAGCTGGTGATGGCCCCTTTCTAGTTTTATCAGCTGTGTGGAGGGGGGTATGTGCAAACTGGACACAGTAGTCCAGCAGGTGTATCCTTCTTGGGGACAAGTAAAGGGCAAGATGGCTTCCCCCCTATTTGCTGGCTGTGTTCCTCCAAATGCAGCTTGGTTTGCCTTATGCATTGGCTTATACGCACCTTGGCATAGCTCACATTCAATCTGCCATCTGCCATTACCAGTTTTTCACACACAGCAGCACCCATGCCATATCTGCAGAGGTCTCTGCTGTTTCCTCTCCAGTTTCTCCACCTTTCTCTTGATCTGGGAGCCCAGACTGGACACTGTAGTAAAGGTCAGGCCTCACCAGTACCAGACAGTGAATAACAACTTCTATATCTGCTGGCCATGCTTCTCCATACCTAGCCCAGTATGTTGTTTGTCCTACTCGTGACAGGAGCACTGGGTAGCCTGGGTTCAGCCTGGCATTCAGGAACACCCAGGTCCATTCCAGCAGGGCTGCTACTCAGCCAGGCAAATTCCAGTGTGCACCAAGAAATAGGGTTACTCCACTCCATTGGGGACCTTGGCACTTCTCACTGAACCTCACACAGTTCCTATAGGCCCAGTCATCAAATTTATCAAGATTCCTCTGCATGGAGGCTCTGCCCTTCCTAATCAACCACTTCTCCTAGTTTATTGGTCATCTGGAAAACTTTGCTGAGGGTGCAAGTGTCATTATACAGGCTGACAAAGATGTTGAGCAATACAGGCACCACTATCCACCATAAGATGATAATAGGTATGTCTATGCCATGAATCAAGTGCTCTAAGCATCCCTAGAAACCCTTGCATATCTTCTCAAGTCCAGCAGAGATCCTTCTCCTCTGTAAATGCTTCAGGGGTGGATTGCTGATACAAGCTGCTCTTGTCTCAGCTCAGCTTGCCCTACGTAGTCCACGGAGGAAGGACATGTTCCTTTTGGATTTAACTACGTCCAGGACACRTGAATTCAGCTTTCCATTTACTGCCAGCAGCTCTTCTGGGACTCTCTTAGATCTTTCCGAGTTCTCCCAGGGTGCTGGCAGCACAATACTGTGCTGATTCAGGACTGACTCAAAGGGATGCATATTAGCACTTCCACTGATCTCATGGGTCAACATGTCCTGCCTACAAGATCTAACAGTCTCAGTTCCAGGAAAGTAGCTGATAGCAGGTATTCTGTGTGACTAATTTCTTGGAAGAAATGCATCAAGAGCAAGACTGAATTTCAGCCTCCCCAAACACAAAAACCTGCCTTTCACTGTCCTGAAAGAGATATTTTATGCTTGAGTAGCTTCAGAAGCTATCCCAAGCAGAAGAGAACCACAGTGGATATTTTATTAGTTATTTTATCAAACTCTTCTGAAGTTCGTTTGTAATACTGCTTTTGCTCCATGCAGAATACCTTGTCACATGTCACATCTCAGGGAAAGTTACTATTTTCAGAAATCCCACCCAATGAAATCTGCAGAAGGTTGAAATGCAAAAAGAGGGGTTTCCTCCTGTCAACCATATCCCTGAGGCAGACGCATGATAAAAGGGGCCAGAGCCTCAAGCAGGAACTGAAGTCCCTGACACAGTGCCACATGCTGCCTACAAAAGCAYAGGAAAATGCAAGCCATACATTCAAAATTCCAGGCAGGGCACAGTCCTGAGGGACTTCTGGGCCTGTAACATACAGTAGGCACTAATATACCCTATGCTTATCCCAACTTCAAAGCCAACTCCAAGGCCTAGCATGCCCCAATCTTCCTTCTCTCCCCATTCTAGAGCATAGAAAACACAACTCTTGACCTGGAAAAGGCAATAGTTTTTTCTCCATAGACACATCCCTCAGGGAAGGCATGCTTTCATACTGCCTTGGGTGAATGAAAATGTGAGCAACAGGTTAACATCTCAGGTCTTGAACCATACCCAGCTGGTAGCCTGTCCTGCCCTCACACAGGGGGTTTGATCTCACAACAGCTTAGTTCATTAGGGTAAAGCATTACAGTCCAGCTCACGATGTCACCTATAGAGTTCCTCGTTTAACATTGTATTCTCCTGTCAGACAGAACACCACTTCAAAACTGTTTCTCTGCAGTGCGCTTCCTGCAACTAAAAGAAAAGGAAAAATAAAATAAAATAAATAAATAAATAAAAGGCTGCTGTCATGGAGGAGGATGTGGTCATCTGCCAGGCCCGCAAGGAACTCCTGCTGGGTTAAAAAGATTTTGTTCCACAGGTGGGCACTGCTTATACAGCAGCTGGAACAGGAATACAGCCACATGCAGTTTGCAGCCAGGCGATATCAGCAAGGTGGAGAGCACAAAACAGGTCTCCCCACACTTGCAAGTGTCACAATGGAACTGCACAACAGAGTAGAGGGTTCCTTCACATGGTTCTTCAGCATGGCTTTGGAAGCAGAATTCAGGCTTTGGAGCAGAATTCAGAAAAGCTCACCTTGCATCAGGCCTAGATTACAGGGTCAGAAAACTGGCATTCAAGAGGGACAATATGTCTTGTAGGCAAATAGCCTGAACTCTTGGGCCTTGTAGCTATGAAGTTACCCGGACACAGACTTTGAATTCTTGCAGACACCCAGCAACTTGTCTGCTAGAAGGAAGTAAATCATCACGTGTTGTCTGCAACCAAATCCAGAGGCCTATAAAAGCCTTCTAGTTCACAAGAGTGCAGAACTGTTGTAGACATGAGGGGAAGAAAACCATGCAAATTTATTGCACCTTTCTCCCCTTCCCATGTGCTGGAGGAGAGAAGAAAAAGCCTTCAGATTTGCTGTGCTGTATTTCCTCTGGACTGCTTGCTGAAACTGGAACAAAGCAGAGACTCCAACTAGCTTATATCATAGGATAGAATTCAAGAATATAGCTCAGTGATGATCCAAGATTGGATCCCCCTCCAACAGTGACTTTCAGATGCCCTCTATGATCCACCATACAGACATGGTATAGATTGCCTTGATCAACTGTGCAAGTGTTTCATGCAATCTGAGGGCTTGACTAATTCATATTGAGAGGCAGAGCTGCCTGGAAGTGCTGTGTCACCACACAAAGTTGTCAGGAGACAGTGGAAAGGTACTATCCCTCCCAGCTCGCAGGGTATGGCTGTGATAGGGTCTTGTGATTCTTAGAGCATCTTAAAGGGAAAAACAACTCACACTTCCCTCCAGCATGGCCATACCCACAAACTGAGGGCATCCTCCCTTTTCTCAAGCAAGGAATTACCACAGTAAACATGCTTCTCTCCAGCACTTGCCATTGGTACAGGCTGGTGGCAGCACATGCCCAGGACAGGCTTATCTCTTCTTCCCCTATTGTTCCCTGAGAAGAACGGATCACAGCACAACATTACAGGTAGCACCCACCACTCTAGCCTGACAATGGCTCAACCATCCCTGTCCATGAGAATGCAGCAGCCCCAGCCATTACTCCTCTGGGGAGCTGTTTCTCTCCAGAGTGTAAGTACCTCCTAGGTCTGATTCAAGCAATAGTGCTTGGCTGCAGGCTTGGAAAGGAAGCACAGCTCCCTTGGCCTGTTCTTGTGACAGGTAACACACTACTGCAGCACAGGCAGGCTCTAGGGCCAATGCCAGGTGAAAAAATAAGAGTGAAAGCATGCATGCGAGTTGCAGTGGAAACACCCCACTTGCAACTGGCTCAGGGAGACAGCTCAGACTTTGCAAGCGAACACAGGGGATTTACACTGCAGTTCCCCAATGCTCTGGGGCCAGTATAAAAGGGCAGAGTCCTTTCTGGTGTGAGATAGCTCAGACAAAGCAGCACCTGGGGCAGCAGCCTTGTAAGGAACCCCAGTTACAGCAGTGTTATCTTGGGTTGTTTTTTCTTTCTTTTCCTCTTTGCCTTCCAGTCCTTCCTCATTTGTGTCCCACTAGGATGTGGTTATTGTGGCAGTATCAGCAATACCCATATCTTTTTTGCAGGTTGCTTTCTTTTTTTCTGGTCCACCTTGTTTTCAAAATCTTTAGAAATCAGTATCATCTTCGATGTCTGTAGTGGTTTTCATGTCTGCATGACAGCTGTCAGGCCAGGATCCCACTCTATGTTGAGCCAGCATGTGCATGTCCAAGATACAATATGTCAAAAAATTAGATCACAGAGAACCTCCTTCTTACATCTCTATTTACACCGGGACATGCAATCCCCAGACAGAATGGGAACAAGGCAAAAATGCCACACTGTTCCCGTGGCTCTTAGGGGCACATTCACCCTAGTTGAGACCCACACCTGGAGCACACAGCACACCAGGAAGGGGCGGCCAGAGTACAAGCCCCCTTCCGTGTCACAAAGAAAGGAGCTACAAGATCTGAAGACAGCTCTTTAAAGGTACTGAAGAAAAGGATGTGTAAAGGGACAAATACCAACCACAGCTACTACCAACTGGCTGCACTTCAAGCGAGCCATGAGGAGCTCACCTGGGCTTTTAGCAAATGCAGAGCAACTCTTCTATTTAATGAACACCATATCCCTGAAGTACATGACAGATGCCACCATGCTGAACCAACTTCTTATTGTTACAGCCCTAGGAAACACATTCGAAGGGTATTCAAAGCACCAAATCCATTAAACAGCAAAGTCCTGGGGAAGCCAAACAGAATCTGGACTACACAAAAGGCATAAGTTTAAAAGGCAGATCACTGAAGATTGCCCAAGGAGATTCCTGCTCAGCCTTCACCAAAAACTGCTTAACCACAAGACGAGTTTAACTCTTATTTAACAACGGCTCATCTTCCTAATTCAGTCCATTAGCTTACCTGATCAAAGTTATCATCCAACAACTTCTGTGGCATTGCAACAGTGGGTATTATTCAACACAAACCTAATTTTTAAAAAATAGAGGTAAACAAGTTACTGGATGTTTGTTGGTGGGTTTTTTTTCTCCTTTCGGTGCTTTTTTCTGGTAGCAGACAAGGGCAAAGGTGTGGTTTTGTACCCCCAGTGAATTTTGGCATCAGAACATGAAGTTATTATAGCTTTTAAATGGATAGATTTGTAGTTTTTGGTCAAAAGTCTCACAGGATCGCAGATTTGATATTTTTTCCTTCTTAAGCTTAAAACCATTTGCGTAGAAGTAGTCAAGAGGCAAGTAACTAGAAAGCCAGAACAACATGAATATGCACTTGCTAACCCTTACACAGAAAAGGAAGTGTCCCCCATTTTACTTCACACACCTTCCATCCTAGGTGCTGGATAGCACATGTACACAAGCATGCACACATATACAACTGGAGTCATGGGGTCATGTGGTAACCACAGCTGTGTATTTACAGTGTATGTGGCATATGAGAAAAAAAAGATTGTATTTTAACAGGGGAGAGTTTCAAAAGGTTTTATCTGATAAAACTTAGCAAGAAATGTTTTTTCTGCTGAGAGGAATTACAGAAAGAGACATCACTTTTGCCATACTGGATTTAGATATTAAATCAAATTAAAAAAAATAAAATAAAAATAAAAAGTGGTGGTATCTTTATGCCATGCTGTAACTGGAAATCAGCACAACCTTAACTACCGCATCCCCATGATAATTCATAATTTATCTTCTGTTTCACTGCAGTTTCCAGAGTTTAGTTGGGTATCTGCTGCAGAGAAGTCTGTCACTGAACAAAGACTATCAGGCAACCAAAGGGAATGGAGTCTTAGTTTTCTACATAATCAGCTATCCTATGTCCCATTTGGGCACAAGAGAAGAGAAGCCACTGTTAAAGTAAGTGGGCCCCCAGGGATTTTCTCTGAACCTTTGGCACAGGCTCCCTGAAGACAGGACAAACACTCAGGATTATCTGCCCAGGCAGCGGATGTGGGCGGCTGCCAGGAGACGACATCTTAACAAAAGCATGCAGTGGTTCTCACCACACCCTGCCTTGGCCTCAGGTTAAGCCTTTCCAAAGGTTGGCATAAGGGTCACTTTCTTCCAGCCAGCCTGATCTGCAAGTCTGGGAAGACAGTATTTTGAGGGACACTATCAGCAGAAAAAACTTCAAGCTTGATTAAATACACTTCTACCACAGACAGCATGGGATTAGACGGACCAGTAAGTTTCTTTTAGTAGTGACCAAAGATTGTCCCTGAAGATTCTAATTATTGTCTTCAATACCTGAAGCCATTTGACATTACATCTCTGAGCCCCCACAGCTTTCAGTGGGGAATAAAATGAGCTTTTGATGAACACAATACTTATTTCACACAGCATAGATTTTTCTTTAGGTGTAAACTTAGCTTCTCCAATTGAAGTCATAGGGTTTTGCCTAACTCTTTATTCCCTCAAGGAGCATGCAGCTTGCACAAACAATTTAGACCCCAATTTCAGACTAACCCTTGCATCTGGTGCAATTCTAACAGCTGGTGTCAGAATTCAGACTTAATCAAAAGTTAGGATACATCTGTAAACAAAGAATGAGCAGACAAAAAAGCTCTACAGTTAAAAAGAGGAATAACAGACAGAAAAGCCATTCTAAGCTGATGGTATGGCATTCACAGAAGTAAAAAACAGACTGGTGAACTCCCAGCTTTATGGAAACAAAAGCAGGGAAAGTTTTATATCTGAAGGTTGACTGAAATAGGTAAGCTGAATTATGAGTTCTCTTCCAGACTAGGAAGAATTTAGTGATCTCTATTTGACCCTCATTAAAAGGAACAGAAAAATACTAGTTTTTTTTTCCCTAATAAAATCATCTGTGACTTCTCTGGAAGTATTCTTATCTGTGAAAACCACAAGGTCAAGCTAGCCTGACATTAAACGACTTAAGGAGACATTTGTACCATCAGGCTATGACAATACCATTATCTTTAATACAACTATGGCATAAAGAATTGTGGAGCCAGCAAGTTGCATAAAACACCCTTGCACATTACCTGTGTGACATAGAAGTGCAAAGCAGAAGTACAGCAGAGTTTAAAGGGGTGAAGGGGGTGGGGGATTTTTGTAATCTCTCCACAAGACAGGGCCTCGAGATATCTCCCATTCTGCCACATCATGCTGAAGGTAAATAATGTAACAGGTTGAACAGAAAACAACACTTCTGACTGACACAATAAAGTATGTGAGCTGATACCTAAGTTCCTGCAGAAGCACACCTCTTTGCTTTTTATAATCATCAGCAATGTACAATCATTACAAGGGACCTTAAAACTTGCTTAGAAAGAAAGGATAGCAAGTCTTAAATGGGGCATATTCCTCACTATCAATCCACAAGAGAGGCTCATCCCCCCGTATCTTTGCTATGCATTTTTTATAGTCAGTCTCTACGGGCTTTAAACAAAAAGGCTGAAATTGTAATCAAGCATGGAGAAGAGCTCTGAAAGCTGGCAAAGACCCCCCACCACCCACACTTTGTTTTCTTTGTCTCTTCCAAAGTGTTTTCTGCTCCTGAAAGCAGATTCCAGTTTGGGATTAACTCATTCTAAATACACAAAAGAATTTCACCAGATGAGTTGAAGTTAAATGGACAGCCATATAACATGCTTTTTGCCCCTCTAACAGTACAGCTAACAAACATCACAAACAAAGCAGCAAACATTTTGAGACCAAACCAAACTAAGACTAAATGCTTTCTTTAGAAAGGCTACTCTGTAGTAGTTACATAATAGAACAGAATTCATATGGGAACTGCAAACTGGATAATCTTGGAGCAATTAAAAAAACAAAAAATCACATGCTTGAATATGATGGAACATAACTTAATCTCACTGAGGTTAATGGAAAGACTTTTTCTATTTTTCTATTTTCAGCATTAGGACAGGAAGAGGGTAGGATAGGAACCAAAACACCCAGATGTCAAAGCACTAAGCATCTTCAGGGATTATCAAGCACCTTCTACCAGCTCAAAGGCATATTCAGAATACTTGCTGTATCAACATATACAATTAAACCCCAGTGTTGGAAGTACTTTTATCATCTGAGATCTCCTCACATCTGCTTTATAAGAACATACATAGCAGATTTGCTAGCTCCTCAGCTGCACCAAACACTGATTTGACCAAGAGGGTTGTAGACAAGGGTTTTCCAATTGCAAAGCTACACAAATTAACTGCTAATCCACCCAGTATTGTCCACATAACCATCCCATTTATTATGGCTAACCCTGTAAAAAGATATAGAATAAGCTCTTGCCCTAAATACAGGGAGAAAGAAATCAGGTACTGTCAACTTCAAAGCTAAAATTACAAGTGCTCACTATTACATTTCTACTGTGGAAAAAAATGCTTTCATCACTGCTGTGTAAGTAGCAAGAATCCATTCAAACCAATTTATTCATTTGAAGATTCCTCAGCTAAAATGAGATTTACATCAAGGATATATAAAAGTTCCCAGTCACTCTAAGATACTGAAACCTTCCAAACAATGTGCTCTACAGGTCATTTCCTGTGCCTTTCTTCAGGCCTGCTCTTTAAAAAAAGAAAAATAGGAACACTTGCATGCAAAAGGGATCAGTGCATCAAACTGCCTCATCCTCTCCCACTGACTGATCTTTCCTGAGGGCCCAAAGCAGGAGTTGCTGATAGAAAAGGAAAGCATACAAACAACTTAACTAGGCAAAACAGAAGGACTAATTGTGACATTCAGCTCATAATAAAAGCACCTACTGTACATCTGAGAAATGCACTACTGATCCTGCACAAAGGTATGTGCTGACTGAGTCAAACATTCATAAATGCAGAAGATATGGCCCCTGGCCCCCAGAAAAGCTTGCAGGCTGCAAAGCCTATTCGTAGGAAATGGATGCAGATCATATGAGGAAAACACATGAATAATAATCACATTATACATCTCACATAATGAGAGGACAAGGGGTGTTCAGCAGTCCAAATTCTTAGAACATTACCGCCATAAGCCACCTCCCTACATGACAACAAAGGAAGCAGACTACAAAGAATAGCAGTTAAAGGCTCAAAGGCATCCTAAGGGTCCCATTTTGTCCACAGACACAGAAAAACAGAGCACCAGAGAATCAAGGAAGAAAGAGACATGAGGATGTAGCTTTGCAGTCCTCCTGCAGTAAAGGCAGGACCAAGAAGCTGAAATCAGATGAAGAAGTAAGGTCACAAGCAAACTGACTAATTGCTTTTAAGTGAACTAATGCAGTGCCATGCTTCAGCCATCCCTGCTATGTACACATCCCTGCTAAGCCACAGCCTTGCCACTGGCAAGCAGGGCCATGCACACGCCAACTCCCAGTGCTCCTATCACTGTCATCTTCTTACAACACAGTTCAAGCTATCTATACTCAACTGCCAGATCCAGAAGTGTATTTAGGTGCCAAGGCAGACACAGTCCTACAACAGCCTACATGACATTTACTATTGACTGTCTGAGCATCTTCAAAAAACACAGGTCCATGTGCCCAAGGACATTTCTGTTTCAGAGCAGTTGTAATATCCATGTGAACTGCCATGCAATTAAACCTCACATATGTACATGTGCAATCCTTTTTTCTTACCAGTCATTATTCTCTGGGCTTCATAGGGTTCCATATAGCCAGTGTTCTCCCCTTTCCCCATTTTGTTCAATTCACTTTTGGCATCAAATGGATCTGAGTAGTCATCTGGTATCAAGACCTGAAAGACAGGAAAGTAACCGTTACTGGAATTGCCACTGATATCTGTAAGTCAGAAGGAAGCAACACCCCAAAAGCAAAAAAATCCAAAGTTTCACACAGCTGTATCCTATCTCATCTTCAAAATGCAATCTGGGTTCAGACAAACACACAACTTCCACACATCAGCTACTTACTGGTGCTGAAATAGAAGTATGCCTGCTCCTGTTCATCACACCAGAGGCCTCACAAAGGCAGATTCTACTTCAAAAAAATTTTTGAGTAGCACAAAACATGGAATAATTGTGACTGGCAAATTACAAAGAACTAATCACTCAGCATATTCCATCCTGGGCAGTTCTTCTCTTATCAGAATAGTTTGTTCGTATTTGCAGAAAAGCATGCTTACATATGCAGATTGTCTCTACCTTTTTAGAGTTATAAGCCATAACAGAAAATACTGGTAAAATTTTTTCCAATGAGATATTCATAGGCTGTTCTTTTCACTCCATTAATAAAAAACTAACATTTTAATTCTTTGTTGAAAAGCAACAAGCCACAAAATAAGATTTTGCTTAAAGCTCATTTCCTTGGACCAATCTGTGCTATCTTTTCCCTTAAAGGAGCATTCCATTTACCTGTGTTTAGTGAAACTAGACAATAAAAGGCAGTGAAGAAATTATCTGTCAAAAGAACAAGTTCCCTTCCTCCATTAGGAGATCAGAAATACTGAAGGACAGAAAACCTCACCTCTTACCCTGCATTACCACCCTCTGTTGCCCCACACAAAATCATCATACGATAAGTCCCATTGGTTATGTAGGCACTATAATCAGCTCATAGAAATCGTTCCTCCCTATGACTGAACAGGCTAAGATAATCTTGGTTCTAGACACACAGAGATGCAATATAGAACAGGCAGAGGAGTACCACAGGCAAGTGAAGAGCCTGAAGCACAGAAAGCAGAGGCAAGCTTCTATCCCATTCCTCAGTATCAGGATGCCCACAGAATCATAGAACAATTCAGGTTGGAAGGCGCCACAGGAGGTCCCTTTAGAGGTTGTATTCGTCTTCACAGAACTCACAGACCTAAAATGTCAGAGCAAGCCTTCATTGTCCTATGGTCACAGGTTAACAATGGTAATCCCAAAGTATCTTGGGTTGATTTTTTAATTATAGATCAAGGGTGTTTTCCTTCACTCAATTTAAAGTGCTTGGAAGCTTCCCTTCAATAGGAAACTAGCAGACTGACGAGGATAATAGAGGGACAAAAAATAATCCTTTCTTTCACATAATGGTTGAAATGATTGTTTCATTATTGTGAATAACAGTTAGCTCAAAGGAAAAACGCCCCCTCTCCCCATCTTTGGCAACATACACGCAAGCAGCACTCAACCATACTGTCAGAGAAGTATCAGTGGCTGCACACATTTAATACAAAGACAACAATGTGTATCTCGCAGCACTAATTTATCCTAGTCACAAGGATCGGTTTATCTCCAAAAGCTCTGCAGCTGAACTGCTATCCATTTAGTTTTCTGATGCAGCCCTGTCAAAAGTTGATGGATGGTATCATAGGCTCCCTGCTGCTCTCTCATTACAGATGCTTACACCTAATAGTTGTCAGTCGTTAACATAACTGTACTAAAACACGAAAGAGAAAACAGCCTAACATGGATAGCTATTTGATATTTCTTCTTCTCCATTTGCCAAAAATACACTGTGAAAGAAATTATACATACAAAATGCTGTCAAACAGGATAAATCGGAGACTGATTTGCCTTAAGCTTAATGGTAAAATAAGAGCTCATGGTACCTAATAAAAGGATTAAAGTGACTAACTTGCTATTCAGAAGAAGTCTAACAAAACAAACGCTGCTTTCTAACAGCAAAACTAAGTGATTTGTCGGAGGGCCCAAACCTTCCAGAAGACCCATATGCCCCAATTTTGAATCTGTACCAGATTACAGTTTGGAAATCTACCTACTATAGTATTTCCTGGAATGAAAACCTTCCTTCACTCAGACATTGGCTGCAAACTCCTCCCCTCCAGATGAATAACAATATCATGGTCACTATGAAATTCTGTACAGCTCATCATAACTGTGCTTTCAAACAGGTCACCTAACACATTTGTCAGATTGAGCAAACTCCTCCCCCCATAACACCCCATCAACCCCAAGCTTTCTCTTCCAAACTCATTCAGGCAGAAATAACAATCTGCTTCCCTTCCTGGAGCTCTATATCTGTATTTCCCAATAAAATGTAGCTCTAAAGCTCTGAGCTGCCAGAAAGCTCCCCAGGTAACTGTTACCAACCTCTCCTGGTGCTAAGAAGCTGCACTTGCCCTGAGCATCTGTAAATCCTCACAATTCTGGGGCACAGAAGTAGTTCCTTATACTAGGAGGCATACTGCCAAATATCACATCTATTCAAACCAAGGACTGAGTCTCCTGCATTTCACTGTTGCAAATTCATGATCTCTGTTGATTTCAAATTTAACTCAGTAAGCCATCCTTGTCTTTAACATAGGAATAATGTTTGGAATGTAACACCRTGGACTCAAGAGACACTCAGCCACTGAAAAGAAAGATCATGCATTACACCAGAGCTCTGGTATCAGAACAATGAAGAAAAACTGTGCTGTGTCAGCTGACCACACAAAGCCTCTCACCACAGGATTTGCTGAGTCTTTATTCCAGATACTAGCCAGCTGACAGGCTTTAGCACTGAAGTCATTTAGATTTCAGGTACCTTATCAGAATTTTGCTTGGAATAATCCTGTCAAAGAGCTGTATTACAGACCAAGCCTCACATAATTCACTCTCCCAGTGGCCTATGCCAAGAACAGGTAATTGCTTTCAATCATTCAAACAGAGTAAACTATTTTTCAGCTAAATACTCTTGCTGTGTAATCCATCTACATGCATTTATCCAACTGTATTAAACTCTTTTCAATAAAAATGAATTAATCTTGACTTTAGAAGAATAGCATATTGGGAAAGAAAACCAGGGACAATTCTTTAAAGACACAAAAGCCAGGCCCATAACAACTAACATCTTAGAAAATAATCATAAGGTAGAATAAGTAAATATCAATCAAATAAAGCAACTTCAAGACCAGTTCACAAATTCCACAACAGAAACAGGAGTGAAAAAAAAAAAATACAGTACTGTTTTCTATCATGTTGTTCAAGTAACATCAAGACATAAGGAAAAGTGCATTAATCTAAAGTATGTGAAACTTATATCCGAGCTTCCTAGATCAGGCAGATCAACCCTCATTGATTCAATGAAAGGTCTCATGAGTTCCCAAGCAGGTAGTCTGTTAAAACTCAAATGCAAAAGAAAATGAACATGCCTCAATTACTAGGTAAACTGGGAGATTCAAAACAGTAATACTGTTGCTTGTAATACAGATGCTTGCTAAGATGCCAAGTAGCAGACACAAAATTAAAAATAATAATAATAACAATAATAACCTATTAGATATAAGCTTCACAGTGAGTCTGTTTTGCCCCTCTAATACGTAGTAATTAAGATGCAAGCTTCGTAGTTGAAGCATGTTCTTCAAGTCTAAAGCAGTGTTTGCACATGCAAAAGCATGATTTCCATATGCAGTCAAAGCAAGAAAACAACAAACAGACCTAAAAGCATGATTTTGCAGATATCTGTACCTGGCTGAAAAATATATTTTTAAAAGAAATGAGCAAAAAAAGAAACTACTGAGAACTTACCACACTAAAATAAACTCAGTCATTAGGGATAATACCTCTTTGAACTGAAGCAAGATACAGAAGAGCTATCCCTGGGACAGCAACTTCAGGGCAGAAAAATCTGTTTGCTGACTGATTTAGTGGCTATCCAGATTAGTTATATCCTACTAATTATATTCTTAATTATATATATTATTTACATGGAGAATACAGAAGGAATTATGATAAATAACACTAAGCAAAAAGCAAAAGACCTCTCCTGCCTGACAAAGCTTTGAAAGACATTTATTATCTAGGCAGACCGTATACTCATCCCTTCTCAGTTTTTGTGACTCACAATTTTTAGTTTAATACATTGATATCATATTCAAGAACAAGTAACTGCCAGCAGAGATACAGGAGGAGCTCTTCTGAAAAAGAAGGCACCTACACACTGAAGGTGTGTAATGCAAATTCCTCATCCTGAGAATTTAGTCACAAAAGAGCAGTTACTAGCCACAGCAGAAGTCACTGTGTATTAAACATCCATCTGCTAAACAAATTTGGAGATCCAGTTTTAAAACTGTGTGAAAAGTTGAACAACTACCAACTTTTCCTTCTTGTACCCAAGGGATCTGCTGGTCTCACTTCTCAAACAAACTCTAGGCAGATATTTCCTTAAAAAGAGTCTTTTCATGTAATGCTCAGGGGACTACATATCAGAAAGGTCTCTGGTGATGAAACCTAGAAGTTTAGTCTGCATACAGAACAACCACTAAGTTTGGTCTAGATTTGTTTTCCAAACAAATAAAAATGTGCACTTACTTTCTCCTGTGAAACACCAGATGCAAGTTCAGGCAATCCTCCCCACAGCCTCAGTACTGCCTTTTGCAAAATAAAATTCACAGACTTGGAAAACCTGCAAATACAGTGACCTATATACCATCCAATTTGCAAAAGGGCCAGCAGAAGGATCTCCACCATCCTGGCAGCGTTAGATCAGAACAGCAAAAACAGGCTTTTGAATATCTGGCTAAGGAGTCAGAAATTTAGGTCATGATTCTGGGAGGATTACTCCAAAGATGGAGCTATGTCTGGAAATTCTCCCTCTACTCCTGGATTTGGGAGTTGGAAAGGCCCATATCAGCTCCAGCCCTGGAGCAAATTAGAGGCCTCATTCACAGCTTTGTTTTCTGGAGTGACACATTCCTTGTCTAAATGCAACTGAAGTACAAATTTGGAAAGGTGTCTCCTAAATTTCTGACACAGGGATGAACATGGTAGCGAGATGTCAAACAGGAAATCAGCCATTATTTAACAGAGTTTCAAGAGCTACACCCCCATACATAAAAGTTAGTTTTAAGACTGGATGAATTCCTGTTTGCAGTTTCCAGATTTCAAGCAAATGCATCAGTCTGCATTTCACAGTGACAGGACCCCACCGCTAACAAGTTCATACATAAACAACAGTGCCTGTCTTCTCACCAGTTTGTGTCCTTTTGTGGCTAATGCCTCCCCATCTCTCTCCTCTATGCCCCCCATTCCCCAAGCAGTAACTGCAGTTCCCTGCTAATCCATGTGATGTCCCTACTCCATGTAAGGCAACATAGATGCTGTTGCTGAAAGTTTAAAAAGGCAGCTCTACCTGCTTTCCCTTTGGTAGGATGTCCTTCCTCAACCCATTCACCCACCTATATTGAACTTGAATATATTCCTTCCAGTATCTGCCAACAGATCCAAAAGTTATAGAAGGACAGACAGCAGTTTATAGGTGGTGTTTCCTTTGGAAAACCAGTCCAAAAAAAAAGAAAAAAGAAAGAAAGAAAGAAAGAAAGAAAGAAAAAAGGCAAAACCCCCAAAAACGAATGTCCTGTGCACTGCTGTTGGCAGATGTGCTCTGTACAAAACTGTTCTATACATCAGGCATGCCACAGGACTACTCCAAATCCACAGCTTATATCCATTTCCACATCTAAACAATGAACTGTTTTATAGTGACATTTATAGAAACAGTGACATATCCAGGAAGATCTGGATCATAGTCCCCTTCCTCTTTATCACCAGAATACATCATATGCTGTTTCAACAGTCAGGTCTCATGTTACTCCATCTTTCTACAGCAGGCCTAGCATACCATTATTCACAAGATGCAATCACAGCAGCACAAGGCAGCAAAGGAGAGAGAAGTCAAACCATATCCTTTGCCATGGGGCAGTGCTGAGCTTGAATGTCTGGGAATCAAGCACCATATCCAACTGTTGCTAGGCAAGGATACACAAAAGTGTTTAGAGACAAGAATCTCTCTCCTCCATATCAGTGTCAGTCAGCTGGGGAGCAAAGGAGCATGTGAAAACCTAGCAAAGATATTTCTTCATTGATCTAAGCAAATACAATGGCAAACTGGCCACCACAAAAAAAGAGCAGAGTGCAAACCAATTATACAATGTTTATTAATCAACTTGATGGTTAAAGAAAGATATACTGGTTCACATTTTCTTTTCTAGGCTTCCAAACTCATTACACCAGGCTAAAAGACATTTACTTAAGTCCCAATGCATGTTCTTACATGAGTTACTGCATCTACTTTTCCTTTAGAATTAAAAAGCCCTTTAAAGTACAAACTGCTTAGCTTTATTCTGTCTATGGAAGGTTCCACTTCCATGTATACTTTACGTTAGAATAGCCCTAATGCTAACAGGGTTCACACATCCAGCTGCTAGGCAAGCAAATAACTGCAAGGCAGACCTTTCCCTTACCTGAGCAGTTTTGGAGGGGAGGCTGCAGACAGAGGTAAGATCTGTGCTGTCACATAACAATAAGCAAGCTGGATTTATGGTGACCCAAATCTAGAAACAGACAGAGAAGAGCATTACACAATTCTATGTCTAGTGTCTCAGTACTTTAGCATGCAGATTTAACTACCCTAGCTGCTGCATACACCCACTTTAAAATTCAGAGGACTATCTATGCAGGTAAGTACAGTCCTCTCCTTCCTGCTGATCAGCACCAGCATTCAGCTGTGCCTTAGTGTCCCCACAGTATCACTCCCATTCATTGACTCAAAAGCCACGCCCAACTGTATACCCATGCACTTGACCTGAACAAAATCCTGTTCATTCCTCCTTGCCTTTTCAGAAGAAAGTGTCAGACTAACTTCACATTCACTTACTGCAAAGAATTCTCTATAGAAAGGGAAAGAGACTTCAGCTTGACAGAGCTGTACCTTAGATCCTGAGTTACTATCCTTATAGGAATACACTATATTAACATAAATAAAAGTCTGTTAGCAATGCTCAGGCTCTATGGCAGTTTTTGAACTTCAGAGTCACAGAAAGACTTAGGTCAGATGAGACCTCTGAAGATAATTAAACCACATCCTCCTCAAAGCAGGGCTAATGTCAAGGATAGACCAGGTTGTTCAGTACTGAAATCTCCAAGGATGGGAATTCCATAACCTCTCTCAGCAGGTATGCATATATATTACACACACACATACACACATATATATACAACATACACCTCCACTCCCATATTATGTAGATTTCACAACATTACAAATCATTTCAACATACGTAACAAGAAATACTAAATTTGAGGGAAATTTACTTAAATGAAATAGACGAGTGTAACTGGTATAATACAGCAACAGCTTGAGATCAGAAGGAAGATGTGAACATCAGAGGATGTGATTAAGTATGCATCTAGATTCCATTCAGATATTTGTTCCAGTAAAGACAGAAGACATACAAGTGCAATACTGATTGACTGCCCTGCACATTTCCTCCAATTCCTGCTCTGCACCTAGCTCAATAATTTAGAAAAAAATCCTTCCACAGGCAATATACTTGCATTTAAAATTGAAACCCATACAGTAAGCCAATAAATCTTAGAGTGACCACAAGCAATTTTTGCATTTTGACTCTTTTCTCCTGCTTTCTTTTGCTATCCATGCATACTCCAACAGTACATTCATTTTAGGTAGACACCATTATTTTTTTCTTTCATTATACAGAGGCTACTTTTAGCCCTCTGCAGATTGTGCTACTACCTTTTGAGGTTAAATGCTACACCTTCTTGTCTCCTACATTTATTAATTGTATCAGTCTGCAGACTTCAGTTAGAATTCCTGGCTCAACATAAAAGCACAACGATGAAAGAAAGTGTATCCATAGGGACATATCTCATTACTGCTATTATTTATTATTCATTCCTCTAATACTTTTGGTCAGCTAATTCCGGGGTGTAAGTTGAGTTTTAACAGGGAATGCTCCAGGGTCCCTGTGTCTGACATGAAAATCTACAGAGTCTGGGAGAACATGAATTGTGTCTACAGCGTGCAGGATTCACTCTTGTCCCCATGCAGCTGTCAGCTGCTGGAACCAGGCCAAAATCATCACTATGGAATCGCCAAAGACACATAACAGTAATAAACTTCTCCACTCCCTTCCCTGGAAGGATTTTCATAGCATAGATTCTGACAGCAATCAACAGAGACACAGATAAAGTGGTGAATTTATGCAAAGCAGTCAGATCCAACTGTGAAACACACATGAAAAGGCAGGTTGGTAAAAGGCACTCCAGTGCCAGGACCTGGATGGCTACCACAGGCAGTGACAGCCTTTCAGGGACAATCCCCAACCCCACCTGACCTCTCAAAGATAAGGCAGCAACCTGCTGAGCAGCAGTAGAGCCACATGGCTCCAGCCTCTGCATTAGGGAGCTCAGGAAGGGCAGGGGGGACCCCTCTGCCTGCTCAGAGAAGTTCAGATAGGCAGTTCCAGTCTACAGCTCTGGCCAAGAGGAGCACAGTCAGCATTCTGCTGTCCTGGCCAGTGTTCTGCACACAGCTGGCAACTTCTGAAATCAGGGTGTTTCAGTCTTACCTCCAGCTGCCATCACAAGCAGCTCCTGTCCCCTTCCTCCTTCCCTGCAGCAACAGTAGCATGTGGACTTCTCTAATACAGAAGATGCTCTACAAACTCCACAGTGGCAGCAGCCCTGGAGAAGGCTCTTCGGGCATAGCAGAGCCACTCTACGATGCTATGCCATGGCTGAAAGACCAGTAGAGCAACCCGGGTATGTCAATAAAGTTCTAGTCCACCAGCAACAGAAGGCTTCTCCACACTCAGTGACAAAGAGCAAGCAAGCACAGCTCCATACAGAATTTTCCCAAAAACACAGTGTTGGTGGCAAACTCTATACAATTAGCTTGTTCCTCTGCACAGCTCAGGGCTCACAGAGTTGCATTATCCTAGATGGAAAGTCACTCCCAAAATTCCCAGTTGATGTTCAGCATCTCCTTCACTCTGCTGCTTTACTCATGCCTGTTCCAAGGCATGAGTAAAAAAGCATTAGAAAAGCATTAGAGCCCAGCACTTAGTCTGCACTTGGCTGGGGAAGAACAGTCATAGGACAAACTCACTCCCTGATGAACCAGGGCCCCTACACCACAGCTCAGGACTCAGACACAAATTTCCTCTAGACTTGACTTCATCTTCCTGCACTCCATATTTCTGGGTCTCTTCCTCCATGTCAGACCAGCAGCTAAAATGACTTCAGTGTCACACAGCATCAAGCACCCACCACCAGGGATACAGCAGCAGCAAGACCAACACAACAGCACTCATGTCCCTCTCATGCTTCCTGTCATCCTTGAATGCCAGCTGGAAATCTGTCAGCAACATCTGTGTAATTCAGTGAATAGTAACTTCAGTTACTTTCAGTACACTTAGAATCACAGTGATGTATGGGCCAAATCAACCATCTCACCTTATTTATTGATTTGCAGAGTGGTGTTACGCATGACTGTCAGGAGCTGCAGCCCCCAGTCAAAGACCTCTGTGAGTCCCCCACAGAACTCTCCCTGCGCAACTTCATCATGGGGGAGAAAAATGGAAGATGCTTGTGTGTAGCATGAAGGACACCTGTCTCTTCCTGAGACAGAATGCAGTAAGAATTCTTGGTAGCTTTCAGTCTTCCTACCATAACCTTGGAGTATTTGGCAGCTGATAGTCACTGCTGGGTTGTAGCCTTTGGTCTTTATCCATCTTTGAGTCATTTGTTTAATTCTCCAAATAGAAAAATTGCTACCAGGATTTAGTGAATCACGCAACTCATGCTCTTCATTACTGCTGAAATCTCAGTAATTTTGCACCGCTTTTGCCAGAGATTTATGGCTGTCAGGTGCAGCAAAGCTTCTCAAATGAATTTCATGTTTTAAACTGCCTGCAGAGGGACTTGATTCCTCAAGATCTCCTGCAGATCTCTGGCTTGGCAATCATGCCAAGCACTATGGCTAACCAGCTTACTTCTGTAATGTAGACATCTCAGGGAATGGGAGAGGAGACAGGGACACTTGAGACTGATGATAGAATAAGGAGGCTTGAGGCAGAGCAATGTCCATGAAGTCTGAAGTACAGGTAAGTTATGAGGTAGCCACAGATCACAGTAGTGGGAGTAAGCTGAACCTCAGTGGACTAATGCTTTCTCCTTGACTGACAGCATCTCCTTCCAGTTTCACACTAAGCAAGTATTCACTCCTTTCCACACCCACAGCAAGCAGAGTTACACAGAAGACATGGCAAAAATCTGTTTGCTGGAACAATACTGGTTGAAACTAGAGACAGAGATTGTATCTGAAAGGGTAGAGCTTTCTTTGAAGAAAGAGACCACTCTAAAACTTCACTTGGACAGGATTCATTTGGATGTAAAGTCTTCCATAACATAAATTTCCTGCAATTTTACCAAGCTACAATCTAACAATCTTTATAACAGCCATACACAGAAACTACCCAGAGAACATGCAGCACAGCTATGGGCAGTGTAAACTCAGAACCTACTTCTATCTCATTCAGATTTTATATATTATCCCCAATGTGGATTTAAGGATCACTGTTATGACACCTCTTTGAAGATTAAGACTATCTTTTGTTGGTTTGGGTTTTACAGTTTTTTAAAAAATGAAAGATGAAAATAGATCCTAAAACCTCTCAAAAGAGCAGAGAGGTCTGAATTCCAGACAGATACTCTGCCTACACACACTCCTCCTGCAGAAGCCCTTGCTCTGCAGTGCTCCTCAACTACTGTCACATTATAAACTGGAAGTGGTTGAAGTCCATCTCAGTGGCATCAATCCCTCAAACGAAGCCTGTGAAACACTTTCACACCTTTGGAATTAGAACCACTGGAAATTCAGTTATCTTGGGTTTTTGCAAAATCACATGGAGAAAATTTAAGAATACCCCAAAAAAAAAAAAAAAAAGCCTTCAAGACAGAATCAACAGATAAGGCCCAAGAAAAGACACATTAGAAAATAAGAGATTTAGGAGTTGCAAGCAGGTTACTGTTTGGCATCGACATATAGAATTCAGTTATAGATACAAAGCAACTCTGCAGTTTTCATCCACATCAGCCAGAATACAGCTATTTTTTAAAGAGTCAAATATTAACAAGCAATTCACTTTAAACTGGCCTCCACCCTTCCAATGAAAAACAGCCTGAGACCTTGCAGGCCACTGCAGTCGCAAGTAGTTTTGCTGGTTTTCCAGCTAGAATTGAAATGAAAACAGAGGTTAGCAAGTCCCTCGCAGCAAAGGCTGAACCTCTGGTGCCCATTTCAGTCATTGGCAAATTTGCTTTGATAACTGTTTCAGACTTGACTTTGAGGAGACCAAGGTTAGAGCACTAAGCCCAGACTAACTGCTCCAGAACACATACTGTCCATCTCTCGGGCCATAGATGTGCTCAGAACAGTGGCTGGAGAGACAACAAAGCACATGGGCTAATTCCTGTGGTCCAGTAGTGGGACATGGGTACAAAATCAAGATTAGGGTATCTATGATTAGAAGTGAAACCAGCAGCTTACAGCTGGACTATGCAAGGAAAAACAGAAATAGCAAGCAGTTTTAGGAAAAAATCTTGTCCCTTCTCTTTCAAGTTTTTGCACAGAACTTTCAAACTCAGGCCTAATACTCTATATCTCTCAAACTCTCAGTCCAAAGGAAAAAAAACACTTTTTACAATGGAAGGGGCCCAGAAGTTAAGCACATGACAGCTCAGAACCTGTGTCCCTCACAGCAGCATAGAGCTGTTGGATTTGGGAAGACAGCCCAGCACAGAAACATGTTGGTGTCACACGATCTCCCGAGAAGCAAGAGAGAGCAAAAGTGAAAAACTAGCAGTGTGAACATGGTCCATAAACATTAGGCACATTGTTCACAGGGAAGAACAGGGACAAAGGTCCACTACTCTACACAGTTCCCTTATGAGCATCTGTACTGCAGGATCAGTCTTTCACAGAACCTTTTCAGGATAAGGCCATGTGGAACACCTTCAGCTACAGTCTCCCAATAAATGATTCAAGAAGCATATCTGAGTTCAGAAGGGGCAAGTCAGTCTTTTTACAAGTATCCAGTAAGTGAGGTAATTTGTTTCAGGGTTTTGCATGTGTTTTCTTCAAGACAGTATACATGATAGCCTCTTCTGGAAGACCACCAGTCAATCTACAAGTGTCCAACTGCTTCAGACTCCTTCCACATAGCCCTTTCTCTGGTTGTATCCCTCTCTCTACAACAGCTTGAAAACATGGATGATTCCCAGAGCTGAGATGATTCCAAGCTGTGCCACTCCCAGACTTCTCTACTGCATAAGTCAGGCAGATTTGTAATTCAACAGCTTATCATTTCAAACAGTGACCACATCACACAGAACAGCTCTAAGTCAGTAAGACTCCACAGGCCCAGGTAATTACTGAATATCTTCCCATTCTCAAGACTGTGATAGTCCCTTGATATGGGGCTGACATATGTGGAAGAATGCATTTCTAGCTGCTGCTTTCTCATATAGCACCATGAACTGCTAGGGAAAAATTGTTTGCTGCCTTTATGCATGTCCCCACCCAGGCCAGTCCTGCAGGTTCATAAGGTCCACAGTCACCAGTACCTTGTTCTCCAGTTCTTTTGCTCACAAGCCAGAGCCAAATGACAAGCACAGAGCAAGATTGTCTCAGTGGAGCTAGATGTAAAAAGCAGCAGCCTGACACTCTGCTGTAATAGATTAAACACTGATATAACACACTGCGTTCTGCTTGTAGTTCGAGCTCTTTAGGAAGTGCATAATTGGATCTAGAGAACCTCACACTGCTCAGACAGTTTTCAAGTTTTCCTCAGTGCATCCTGAAGTATCACCTACAAGATTCTGTTAATTACACACGAGTTATTCTCACTTGCATGGCCAAATACAACTTGGACCATCCAGATACAAAAATAAGACAAACATATTCACAATGTGTACTAAAAGGTTTTAACCATATGCAGATATTATTATTTTTCCACGGAGCATAAGTACAGTTTTCCAAGATCTGCAGAGCTCAAGTAACAGTTCCATAGTCTATTGCAGTGCAAGAAAGGTACTTGTTGCATGTAGAACAGGGGGAAGCTTTCAAGGCAAATGGCTTTAGCTCTTGTGCTTAGCTAGCAGCAAGATCTCTGTGAAGCACACTTCTGAGGTGGATCCCATAGAAACTAAGTTTTTCTTCCTGCACAGGTGCAAGATGCACACAGTCCTTGTCTTCAGACCTTTGTAAATCAAGCCAGCAACTATGCTGCCTGGAACAGTTTCCAGCTTGACAGTTGCTGCCACACATTTATGTACTTTCCCATTGATCAGCTCTGTTTGTACACAGCCAAGCTCTTTTCTACAGCATCAGATACAGCCTCTCCTGTTGAAATGGATCTTGCAACTTGCAACGTCTGCTGCATTAAAGATCCAGACCTGCTGCACAGTTCTACCTCCGCTGCACAGAGCTAAAGCAAAATGCTGCTCATTATAAAATGACCGTCTTTTAAAGGACAAGTATGCTGCAATCCCAGTTCTTAAATCCTATGTAGCTGCTGCAATGAAAAACAACAGTAACTGTCTGGCAGGTTCTTCAGCCCAAAGCCAGGCAGAGAAGCATTTAAGTCCTGAAAACCATAATAGGCAAGACAAACACAAAGTATCCTTTCACACAGAATATCCTTCCCCTCAAGTATTACTACTTTCATGGATTTACATGCATCACACAATGCCAGAAATGCGAAAGTCACAAAAGAAGGCTTCGACACATTCTACTAGTGGTGTGGTCTCCAATTTACCAAGTGTTTCTGTCCCGTCAGTCGATGTTCAGTTTCACATTTGTTCTTACACAAATACAGCAGGTGCCAGTCTTACACATATTGCCACATGTCATTCAAGCTCTTCTGTGCTCACTCCTCTGCCACAGGAGAGCTGAGCAGTAACCATCTCCCAGATCAGCACTAAAGATGGAAGCCAGAAATGTCTTATTGTATGTACTGGAGGAACTGAGCTGCTGCTGCCCCAGATTCTAAGCCAGCCTATCAGCCATCAACATTGCAGTCCACTTTCTGATAAGCATCATTCTTGGAACCTCCAAACCCGCCTGATTAAAGTATCTAAACAAAAACAAACAAACAAACAAAACAAAAACAAAACAAAACAAAAAAACTAAACCCCCCAAAAGAAAAAAAAATCCACCAATCCAAATTCAGAGACATCTGGTGATGATGACTTTCCCTTGGGCATTTGTTCCAAATGTCAGTTTGCTTCAGCTGTAGTTAGTATTCTTAACTTTACACATCAAAGTTTCCTGAATATCAGACACATTATACTTCTGCAGTACCTTTTGTAAGCTATGCCTGGAATCTCACAAAAGACAGTCACGCATGTAACAGATACTTTCTGTAACAGCAGGTTGCCTGCCATTATTYTATCTCCTTTGCTCCCTGAATCAGCTATTCTATCTTTTTTCCTGGGACTGCTTTAAACTAACCAGTCTCTAGTTATTTGTACTTTCCCATTTGTCCTTTATGTATAATTGCAGCACACCCGCAGCTTCCCTGAATCTCTTTCCTAGTCCAGTATCTCTTAAAAGTTTAATAGATAATTGAGCTCAGCCAACACAGACAGCTAGGCACAAAACTTACAAAACTACTCATCTAACTTGTTGAAAACCATGCTTCTCTGTTTTGCATAAAGGAAAAACAGTGTTCCATCCTTGTATATTCAAAAAAAAAAAAAAGATCAGAGATGCCAGAGCGCACATAAGCATTTACTGAACATTCCTGAACATTCTTGGATCATTAAACACTATCGTCTCTCCATGGTGACAGACATATATGGCAAATGGATTTTCTTTCATTCCTAATGTACTTAGTAGACTAAGCTATGCTATTTACAGATTTTTTCCTCAGGGTTTTTTAAATATTTTTATCAAATTTTCTGACTACACCTTCTGACTTCACCTTTTCTCCCTCAGTGAGTGACAGAATTTTAAGAAAAAAGAAATTCTCTCCCTGCACACTATCACCACTGTACACCAGGCTTGCCTATCAGGCTCTCCCTTTACATTTCAGGATTGCGAAATTAAAAAAAAAAAAATCTAATTTCTACCACTGGGAGAAAATAAACAGCACAGAAAGAAAAGGATGTAGCTCCTCTTTGTTCTATTGCTGAGGAAGTTAATATTCAGGAAATTAACTCCTCATATAAAAGTTAGAAGTATCATCAGATATAACCAAACAGGAAAGCAAGGAAAATGCCACTGTGTCATTTGAACCTTTAATATGCAGTGGAGCTTTCTCAGTATAACACGATCTCAAAGTCTCTGCACATTGTACCCAAGTGCCAACACTTGTTATCTGGTATCATTAAACTGCAGAGCACCAACAGTTCTCATAAGGACTGGCTACAACCAACCACTTACAAATGAGGGACAGGTGGGGGGGGGCACAGATATTAATGAGTACACTAACAAACTTGCATCTGCTCAGTTCGAAAAAAGATGAAGGCCAGCCATGTTAGCCTCCTAACAAAAGCTGTCCACACTGCTGTGAGAAAAGACTGCAGGCTGCACTTTACCCTTCAGAGTGGGTGAAAATATTCAGCCAAAGCATCTATGTGCATATGAAGAGATATATGGACAGGTAATGCCACTGCATCAGCTGTCTCCAACAAAGCAGCTAGCTCGACACTGGTGTCTGACTCCACAACCAAGGTCAGCCACATTTCTCTCCCAAGAGCATGCAAGTGTTTTATACAATGACCGTCTTCTCTTCATCACACAGTTAACCTATCATTTGGATCTTCCCTTTTCCCCAAACCAACATAGCTTCCCAAAATAAAAATGATTTTTATTTACTTTTAATTTGTTACAGGCTTCTTAGCCCAAGCTAAATGGTGCTGTAACATCAGGAAGCATGGGCGAAAACTAAGCATCTCCAGGGCTCAAAGCTAGTAAAACAATTGGATGCAGTGGCTAGAGCAGTATGTTCTTACCTGGCCTAATTGTACCTTATAGTTCAAAGGCTGTTGTGCAGCAAAGGCATGCTCATTTGAGCCAACAGCTCTTAGCAGTAACTAGTGCATGGCTCTTACAGTTTCAGCAGAAATTGTATTCACGACAATACCCGTTCCCTAGAAGAAATTTTTCAAAACACATTACCAGCTTTACCCTTGACTGCACCTCTGTATTAGGGGAAGGAAAGCTAGTGAAGAACTTACTGATTTCCAGCATTAACAGAAACAATTCACCCACTTCTTCATGCATGACTTGAAACAAATGTTTTGAATTTTAGCTAAATCATTCCCTCAAACATCATCCACTTATACCAGATCCATTCACTTCTTTCACAAAAACAACATTTGTGAAAAACTCAACACACAGAAAAAACATAACCCCTCTCCACGTTCCTCAGCAGAACAAAGTTCAAGGACAAATCCAACAGAGGTAAATGTATTTTGAAACAACAGCAACACTGCTCTCCCATCACCACAAGAAACTACACAAAGCTTCATTTAAAAAAGGGGAAGGGAGGGAATGAGAATATCATAGAGGTACATGTATCACTTTACCAAGTTTATCACTTATCTATGAAACAGCTGAAGAGAGTCATGTTAACACCTACCTTTTCAGGTGCAGGGCTGATTTTATTTCTCAGACATTTTAAGATTTCCTGCTTGTCACATGTATTTTCCTGGAATTTTTTGGAATTACCTTATTTTAAAAAGCTACAGGTTACTCATTCAAAACAAATTTTAGAACCTGCAGCACAGGCTTAGAACAGCACATGGACTTATAACCACACAAATGGAAGAGGAATTGGGTAATTATGGCACAGGTTTTGTACCAGAGCACTTGACAACAGATGCAGTTTCTGTTTTGAAAATTGCTTCAGTAAGGCCTAAAATTGAAAGATGATTAAAAAAAGAAGAAAAATCATGCCCAATAAAAAATAGTAGCTGCTCTTGGAAGCTCCTGCCCCAAGCAGTTATTTTCTTTAAAGTATGAAGCTGTAGAAAGTATCTCCTTAAAAAGCGGATACAGGGCCTCAACACAGTTAATTGATAGAAGACTAAAATACATACTGATATTGTGACTTTAATCATTCACTTTTCTGAAAGCTTTTTCCAGTGAGGGATGATACATAAAATGACTGACATTGTAATAAATACCTAGAGCTTTAATCTTGTATCATCATCATGACAAGCTGATTTATTTGGATTTGTATCTGGACAGGATATAATTTATCAAATTGTCATGGAAATGTGTCACCAATCAATGCAATCCTGTTACATGCCTAAACATGTACACACAGATCATTTAAACTGATAGCAAATACTTAGAATTCCTGTGATGTGACTATTACACTGAAGTTGCACAGGCCAGCTTACATAATTGGAGAAATATTAGTTTCCATGATAACAAAAAGCTAAATTATAGTTATAGGGATGTGGGGGGTGACAGAGGTGTGGGGATACACGCTATGCTTATAAGATGAGTAATGCTACTTACCTCTTCAAAGCTCCCCAAACTGTAACCTGAATTCTCTGAGCACAGTGCTTTCCAGTACTGTGTGTGCCTGAAGTATTTCACAAATACTGGTAGAGAACCACCACTAAAAGATAGGAGAACGTTAGCAGCTGGACCAGTAGCTATGGAGTTTGCTTCAGGTACATGTCAGTTGGAAACACATTTAGGCACACAAAGCACTGTAATGCTGTAAGACAGGATTTTCAACTACATTAGTGAACATGTGACAAGTTGTCACCTTATAAAATGGGCAGACTGCCATTATCTTGAAATAAACTCTCCTGTGAGTTTATCAGTTCGCTGCAGACATAAGAAGCCCAACTGACGAGCAGTTACTGCCCAGACTGAATGTGCCCGCATTCAATCTGCCATCAAAAGTCTGTAATAAGCAGCAAAATATTCAGATTTGCAGAAGATTGTTACCATACAAAAAAAGCCTTTCCAAATACCACACACAGTTCTTACTACGGAGTCTCTAAGGCAGACTCTTCCCTGATCCTGAAATCCGATTTATTCAATCAGACCATCTCCTGCATGTGCAGAAGCAAGCACAGAGCAGGTATACAGCTCACCCTATGCAGATAGCTGTCAAGAAGCTGTGGGTGACTGCGGGGGGGGGGGGGGGGGGGGGGGTGCGAGGGGGAAACAAAACAAAACACAAAAAAAAACAAACCCCCACACTCGAAACACTCCTGCAACTGAAGTTACAGAACAAATTAAAACAACTGCAAGGCCAAGCAGCCCTTACATTCTCCTAGCCTGGTCCAGTTCTCACCCTGGAAGATGAGCATATTCTAAAAACAAGTCAAATGCTCCATACTCATCCACAACAGAGTAACCCTGAGAAAAAGGCAGCAACAGCAAACAGGTCCCCAAAGGTTTTCAGCACTCCTGAGTTTAGTCAGCCATTAAGCAACATCACTGAGGAACCCAACCTTGTAGGTGACCACCTGAACCACATAAAAGTGGCTCTCAAAACTCAGCAGTTCATGGAAAAAAAACCTCCCCTCAGTCCCATTCCCCCACACCTCACTGCACACTCCTAACACCTCCTAGGCCTGTTTTCTTCTCCTTCTTGACTCAGAAAAACATCAGTTTGGGGGGTTTGTTTTCTTTTTTTTCTTTAAATATGGCCATCCCATTCACACCAGAACCCCTGCAGTGGGGCTGAGGCCACAACTTTGTCCCATCAGCATGGGGTTCCTCATGGCTCCCCAGGGCTCCACAACCTGACCCCAAAGACTCAGGCCCTGTTTAGCAGGAGCACAGCAATCCAAGGGCCCTGGTGGCAGTTGTTAAGTTGGGGGTGTGCTGTGACCCAGAGCACAGACAGGGACACCTGCAAACCTGCCCTGCCAGAGAGTGACAAAGCTACCTCAGGCTGCATCGGGCATCTAAACAGGATGGCAGCAAGTGACTTTCCTCTCTCTCAGTCTTCACTAAGAACTCTGAATGCATTCACTAATTCAATCTGCAGAACAAGGGTTTTGGCACAGCGGCCAACCTTTACCCATGTGCATTCAGGTGCCTTGTGTGCTAGGGCACAGACAAGTACACCTGCAAACCTGCCCCATCAGGCAGCCAGAAGGGAGGTAAGTTCAAAAGCCCAGAGTAGGTGTCACTTCACCCCCAAGCCCTGCACACAACCTGCCTACCCAGAGATGTTAACAAGTGTCAGACCATCCAGAGCCAGAGTCGTTTGAAGAGGAGCTTGCGCCCCACCACCAGCTACCCTTCTGGAGATGGGGACATCCTCAGCCCTATCCTTAGCTTGGCAGGCTGGAGGGCACACTTACTTTCTCTTTCTTGGCAGAGGGGACGAGAGTCGCCAGCTGCTCGCAGCCCTTGCTGAGCTTCTTGCCAGTGCCGTCGGCAGCGGTGCTGCCGCTGCTCTCAACCTTGATGAGTCGGTGCTTGGGGGAGATGTACTTGACGTCGGGCGGCGTGGCCGGGCGGCGCTCGCTGTGGCTGCGGAACAGGTGCGGGGAGACGGCTGCGGAAGCGGCGGGCGGCGCGGTGCAGCACGACGAGGAGGAGAAAGCCCTCGGGGCCGCCTCGCCTGCATCCTCGGGCGCGCAGTAGTCCGGGCGGCATATAGCGCGCAGCTTGCGCAGGGACGAGCCGGGCCCGCTGTAGGGGTCCTCAAAGTCGCGGTCCTTCTGGGCGCGGTAGGCACGCAGCAGGTCGCTGGTGTCGTCGCGCAGGTGGCGGTGCTGGAAGCCGGGCGAGGTGTGGTGGTGGAGGTGCGGCGGGCCGTCGGGGCGGGGCGCGCCGCCGGCACCGTTGCGCTTCTCGCGGTAGTCGGGCCGCGGAGGCTGCGGGGGACTCTTGGTCTTGTTATTGCCCAGGCTGAAGTACTTGTTCAGCCATTTGGCCATCGTCGCCGCCGGGCCCTACGGCGCTGCGCCCATGGACGGCAGCTCGGCCCGCGGCGCCGACCCGCTGCCGCTCAGCGCTGCGCACCGCCCCCGCACGCCGCCACCGCCCGCATGGAGGAGAAGGAGCGGCGAGGCAGGTCAGCCACCTCCCCCCACGCACGCCCAACTTTGCCGCTGCCACCAGGGGCCCGAACGCTCCACTCCGGGCCTCAACTTCCCGATGGGACGGGGCAGCTCCGCACCCCCCGCGGCCGCGGGGGCCCCTTCCCCCACCCGCCCCGCCGCGGCTCCTCCGCGCTTACACGCTCCTGCAGCCCGGCCTGACCTCAGCACGCACTGGGGAGGCGGGGGACGCATCTGCATGCGGGGCCCGGCCCATCGCCGCGGCCGGGGGCGGGGRGAAGCGGGCGGGGGCTGGGCCAGGTGCCCGCCGGGCCGAGGGAGGCTGCGCGGCGCACTGTGCCCTTCCTGCCGGGGGGGGGTGGCGGTGTTCGATCCCTTTTCCCAAGGTGACGAGCTGGCGGGGTTCATCGTCGTCCCCGGGACGTGCAGCAGCACCCACGAGCTGCTTCGGGAAGTGAGGGAGCTTCGATCTGGCCTCTGCGGGGCAGGGCGACCCGGAGGGATGGGGGCGCAGGCAGGCAGGAGGCACTGGCGCTCCTGGCTCTCTAGGTTGCTTTGGGTTTAGGAGCCTCTAGGAAGGCACGACCTGGTGGATCGATGTGACCCCGCGCGGTTCGAGCTCTGACCTTTCCAGCACTGCTGCGTGTGCGTCACCTTCTGCGTTGGTGGACCCCTGTTGGAGGTGAGGGGTGAATTTTCCTAAAGAAGGTTTCCAAGGCCTGTGCTGGGCAGGACTGGTGCTGCTAAGCGAACAGGATATTGCATTTTGTGTCGGTAGATGTCTTTCTCGGGTTTGTGCCTGCATTCCTAGATAAGGGCTACAGTAAATCAGACAAGCAGATGATGCCTATGTGAATCATGCTGCCAGGCTTGTATATTGCCAGGATATGTGGCTTTCTGGTCTGCCACAGTTGTGACCGGTTAGTATTGTTCTTGCTGGTTTTGTCTTTGTCTATCTACCTAAGGGTGAACATCTGTCATAGTAGGTTCTCTCAGATGCTTTCTGCCTTGCTATGTTTGTCTCACTTGAATCTTTAGTCCCCCTTCCAGCACTGATTTGACCTGGCTTTGGAGGGAGATTGAGATGGATGTGCAGTGGGGCATAAGGTGAATGTCCCTAGGCTGGTGTATCTGGGCCTGTCTCCTGTGTCTTGCCACAACAAATAAGGTAAGCAGACCAAAGGACTACCCAGTGAGAGTCTGGCCAGTGGTGCTTCAGTTGTGCATACTGGTCCGGGAATGGAGGTTTTCATCATTTTTCTGTCCTGCTAACACTGCAGAGGGAGAAGTCAGCTTCAAATAAGGATGGAGAAGGCCTTGGACTTACATCTTTGAGAGGCCTCCATCAGTGAGAATTCAGATATATCAATAAAAACAACAGAAAGTTGTTTTGTTTGTTTCTTTTCCCTCCTTTTGGGATTCATCTTTTTCATTGTTTCAGTTCAAGCCATTTCAAATTGTGAAAGGGATTCTCAGATCTATACTTTTGTATAAAGCAACAGTTTCCTGTTGCTTTATCAAGTGCATACACACAGACACAGGACAACACTCTGCACAAGAGCATCCCAGTTCTGTTGGAAGCCATGGACATGTCCCTAATACAAACAGCAATGATCTGAACATGCCTTCTGAGCAGAAGGGTGGCCTGAAATTAGAACTGAGATGTAATCCCCTTTTGAAGATGTGAAAGTCCATTGCTATGCAGGCTAAGACCGCTATACAGTCTTCAGAAAATGGAATGAAGATGTCAGGGTCTTGTCATGTTTTGCACTGTTGCTTTTTATCTTTAGGCAGATGGTCCTCTTTTTAGTCTTCTCATTTTATGTTCAGAATGGGGGATGGGAGAGGAAGCCCTTATCTATATGTCATTACAAGTCACCTATCTAGTGCTCTGCTTATACTTTTGCATTGCTGAGGTCCAACAACAGAGGCATACCTGTAGTGTATTTGATTCACCCACTCCCCAGTAATGATTTTTGAGGGCTGAACAAAAGTTTATCTTGTCTCCACGAGATAATTAAAGGTGCATTGGATTTTCACATGCAGGTTTTTTCTGGTTTTATGGACAACTTTAACTTTGCTCTTGTCTGTACATGCTCTGTAGGATGCCTCTTTTGAATGCAAAGAAGTGTCTTGGTTTTGTCCATCTTGCTCAAGGTGAGTCTGTCCGTATGCTCTGGTGACCTCCTGAAAGCATAGCTGTATGCCAACCACCCCTCCCCATGTTGTGAACACAGGGTTTAATTATAATTCCTTCCTGAGAGGACTTCCTGCAGCATTGCCCTTAGCTGGTGTGAAAAGGGACATGACATCCTTTCTTTGCTAGTTTGAGAAACCAGAAATTTTTCTGTTTTTATATTCTTAGTGTTGTCCACCCATCTCTGTTCAGTGTGTTCACCATGTCTTGCCTTAGTTCTCAGAGCAACCTTCCAGCCTAAGACCCACCCTGCCAGATACCCAGTTTCTAACTTGGCCAGTACCATGGTCTTTTAGGGGGTTGCAAGACTCCCAGCAGTTGCTATTTCCAGGAATGCCATGTTCTATGCCGTTACATAAGGGTTGGTTTATGTCCTGAAGCAAGATGGGTTTGCATTTCTTTAAAACTTCAAGGATCTCATTGCTCAGACGTCTGGCAGCTCCCTAATCCTGTTCTGCCTGTCCTTCCTTCTGACAACGTGGCTCCAGCATGGAGGCATGGGAGGGGCAAGAAGACTGTTTCAGTACCCCCAAACTCAGTCCCACAGCTGTCCCTCGTGGCAAAGATGAGGAACTACGTTTTCTGCACTGCTTTGGCAGGCAGCCTGGGGGTCAGATGAGCAGAATGCTGCCAATGCAGGGAAGCTTATGTAATATTTCAGAGGTTCCCTTTACCCACTTCCCATCAAATCTCAGGAATATGTGAGGATGGGAAAGATGTGGAGACTGGATAGCCCCAAGAAAAGCTAAACCTATATAATACTTAACATGAATGAAACTAAAAGAATCTGCAAGGCAGGCACAGAAGAGAAATGAGATGAATGTTTCTTTTTCCTGCAGAGCATGCCAGTCTCTGAGCTTGCACTAGCCAGAACTGCAAAAAGCACAGCAGCCATGGATGTGCAAAGGCTGCTTCCCACTCCCAGAATGCTCAGAGGGTATGTCCGCACCTGCAGCACTACTAATTCCTGACCTGACAAATCTCCCTGTGGCTCTTTGGAGGAACAGGACTTCATCCTTTCAGAGCATTGACTGGAGTTATGAGTTAATGGTTAGGTTTTGGCATGGTTTTGTGCAACGCTCGGGGATGGAATGGTAGTGGTGAAAGAGACAAATTAAAACTTCTTTGGGAAATAACAGATCCTAAAATGCTATTATCTGAATTGAACACATGCTTCTGGCCTTGCACCTCTCGCAATAGAAGCACCAGGAAAGGCTTTTCAATTTGTTCCAACTTAGAGAACAAGTAATACTGAGATTCTTATCTCAACTGAGACTAAATGAAGAGCTGGCACTTGATACATGTTTATTATTGCACTCAACTCATTCATTTGTACTGACTAAGTATGCAAACTACTAATTATGTCAATTTAATTAAGTAACACAGCTAAGGAGCAACTTCTCTGAAACTTATGTGACATTTCTTTCCTCTCATGCTTCTGGTTTTCTTATTTAATAAATGTTGCAATAAATTTTAACTGCCTTTTGAATTAAAGAAGAAAAAGGAGCAGAGGAAATAACTTTCTGGATTAATAAACCCTCAGCAGTGCTGCCATATCTAACTCTACAGCTGTTCTACAATAAAGCAAGTCCTACGTTTTTGATGCTGATTAGCTCCTCATATTGAAATACCTACAACAGGGCTTGGAAGGAGGACAATACATCTGGTTATTACGGCCTTGGCCTGGGCAAAAAATCAACATGTTAAGATCTGCCATCACAAAACAGAGAAATGTTCTCTTTCCTGATGTGCTTCTCTCTTGGTGACTAATGTCAGATATTTCAGACATCCCTAATGCACTTGAATTCCTCCTATCTATTTGTATTGCATCATACTTAGGTAGTGATTCCAGACCAGTTTGTGACTCACAGCTTATCAAAACTCTGAATGTTTTCCTTTTTGTGTGTGTATGACTAAATGTGGTATTACTGGAAAGATAGATTTTTCCACTCTCCAGAATGACTTCCTACATCAACTAGTTTACTCCTGGGCAGGATGGAATAATTATTCTGCAGTTAGGTTTTTGTTATTTAAATTCAACAAATACCCCCACATTGTCATGCTTCAGGAAAGCAGGGGCTCTTCCGCTCTTGTGACTGTCTCTGTCTCCCCGCTAGCTAGCATGGACCCTGTTTCCTTGCTTTTACTTTTCTTGTATCTTATGGGCTATTCAAGGTCAGATTTTGAAAAGTAGAATTTGCAAAAGCAGCTCATAAAGCCAGCTGGAATTAGGGTCCCAGGTACTGATAAGCATCCCTCTTGTCACCTGCTTCCATCTTTAGGTGCCTCTAAGTCTGGAAGTCTTTGACCCAGGTGACCAATATGGGCAGCATCATTGATTTGCTCTGATTTTATGGGCAGCCTGGAATGACTGGAGTTGTGCCCTACAACCACAGCCAGCCTTCAGGCAATTAGATTAGGTCTGACCATGGTGTAGCTGCAACAGCACAGGATGCTACATGGGTTGCAAAACCTGGCTGGGACCTTGGTTCAGCCTCACAGGCTGAACCATTAGGTGGCTAAGCTGTGGACTTTCCTCAGCTGGATAAAGGGGAGCTCTGTCAATGCAAGCTCTTCTCCCTGCTTTTTACTGTAACATGCAATGACTATAGCATTTCTGGCTCCTTCTGCTCTGCCCAGGCCTGTTCTCTTCCACCTCTGCACCTTTCCCACCAGGCCTGCCACTGGCCTCCTGGTACTACCTCCTGGAAGTGATGGGACTTTCTGCACCGTAAGGAGAAGTCAGGCACAGGTAGAGGGGCCCAGAGAGGCTGTGAGATTTCCATCCTTGGAGATCACAAACTTCACCTGGAGAAGGCCCTGAACATCTAGATTTATAGTGGCCCTGCTTTGAGCAGGGGGTTGGCACCTCTGTTCAGAGTTCAGAGATTTGGGCAGAAGCTCTGGAAATTATTCTGTGCTTCTAAGGAGCTGCTCTCCATTCTGTGTCCTCCCAAACTCCTGTGCTCCTGTGCTGCAGGATGTAGAGACATGGTGGGATAGCTCGCATGACTGGAGTGCTGTCATGGATGGCTACGTGTTTTTTAGGAAAGACAGGCCAGGAAAGCGAGGTGGCGGAGTTGCTCTTTATGTGAGAGAGCAACTGGAATGTAT
>NW_020447332.1:55595-145540 GCF_003343035.1 Apteryx rowi
GAGCACTGGACCAGGTTGCCCAGAGAGGCTGTGGAGTCTCCTTCTCTGGAGATATTCAAAACCCGTCTGGACGCGATCCTGTGCAAAGTGCTCTAGGTGACTGTGCTTGAGCAGGGGAGTTGGACTAGATGATCTCCAGAGGTCCCTTCCAACCTCAGCGATTCTGTGATTCTGTGATTCTGTGAAAAGTTCCACTGGCACAACAGGAAGATTTTGTAGGTGATGTACCTGTTGGCTCCCCTGCTGAGAGGTTTGTTACTATTCATCCTAAACCCAAAGTAGCTGAGCTACTTTACACTGTCTTCCTATTGCGTGTTGCTTTGCATGTGACTGAATATGTTTTGTCAGTGCTTACCCAGTTTTCCTAGATCCTCTGGAGAGATCCTCAAGCTCTTCCCTGGCTGTAAGTAACCTACATAATTTTAAGACACCATATTTTGCCAGCTCAGTATTCAGGCTGTCTTTCAGGTATTTATTAGTGAACATCAGCAATCCTAGCATGGATCCCACAGGCATGCTGTTATTAACCTCTTTCTGAGCTGAGAATTGGCCATTTATTCCTTCTCTTCATTTCCAATCTCTTAACCAGATTTTAATCCCTCACAGGACTTTTAACTACTACTCTTTAGTTACCTCATTTCCTTGATAGTCTCGTGTGAGAAACTGTATCAGAAGGCTTTTGAAAGACTAACTAAATACTATTCTCTGATTATTTTTTGTCCATCATTTTAACACTTTCAAGGAACTCTAACAGTAGCTAGGCATGGCTTCACCTTCCAAACCTGGTTATTACATTCATCTAGGGGTTCTGTGCATGTTCACATTAAATGATTTAAACATACTTTAGCTGTTCCAAATCATAGCATTTACAAGACTTACCAGAATCCTTCACAGTCTGATGTGTTACAAAGCTGCCACATCAATTATACTGGAACACCTTTGCAGTTAAAATGTAGATGCAACCATATGCAGCAGTGTCCTGTGTGCTCATGACAAGGATTGTTCAGTGCAGAATGCTGGAGAGAACTTCCCAGCTTCAATGACCTTGCATTAAAAAGAGACCACTGTTTTTCATAATGTTTTGGAGAAATTTATGCAATTTATTTTTGCTTGACACTCTAATTCCTCTTTCCTAATCATTATTCTCTCGTGTTTCACTTATTAGTTTACTGGTTTTCCTGTGCAGTATTCAATCTATGTAAAAATATTTTTGTTCACACCATCCTGGGGTGACACTGGTGTAGTTTGCTCTCTTCCCTGCRTCTGGCAGTATGTTTTTTTCAATGACAGATATAGAAACAAGAGCTGAATGGCTCAAAATTGCTGGCTAGTTTTCATCCAGGCTTCAGCTCCATGATAACACAGCTGTGATTTATTTTGCTATTTAAAAATTTTCCTGCCTGCTGTTTGTAATAAATATTAGCCTATGATAAGTCAAGAAAAAATGTTTTTTCTCGTTCCTCTGCACTGTTCTTCCATGAGTTTCACTGGCTCCAACCCCCCTAGAAAAAAAATTTGGAGACAAGAACCCCCCAGACCAGCTCTGTTGGCACCTCCCCCTCCAAATCCAGTTGCCTCATTCTGCAAAGGTTGGATGCTGGAACAGGCAATCCATGACCTGAACCACATCCCTAAACAGCTAGAGAAGTGTTTGCTACAAAGTGTTGATAACTTTTAAACCTCTAGTGCAGTATTGCACAAGCAGAGGTGACTCGAAGTAAGCAGTAACACCATAATGCAGTTTGTTGTCATTGTCATGGCACAGGAATCATTTGCAGTGACACATTTTACTAAAATATTATCCTGCTTCTCTGTATTCATTATCACTCCAGTCAAATCTCTGCTCTCTCAGAAAATGTGTGTAATACTATGAAGCTGATTAATTTTTTTATTCATGTCTTCAGTTTAATAAATAGCTGTAGTCCTTAGTCTCTAGTGTGGTAGAAAGTAAACGTAGAGGGGTAGGGACTATTCCCTCAACGTCCAAGGGGAGAAGAATTGGAGCCATGTTATTCTGGTGAGATGACAAAGATGAGTAGCCATGGGGAGAACAAGAGGACTGGAGAGCGAGAATTCAAATTCAAAATGTTCTCATAAAGTTAAGGAACAGGATGGAAACTTGGGCAATCATGTAGTCAAGACACTTTGCTATAGCAGCAGCAGGAGTAAGAAACCACAAGCCAAAACATGAGTATAGAGAACCAAATGTGCTTGTAGCAGTGACTTCACTAGATGATGAGTGTTACTTTGTTAACAGAAATCTGCAGCACAAAGCCAGATGGGCCAGCTGATGGAGCAGAGGTCTTCCAATGACTCCAGCTAAAAACAGGACCTGACCCATGCAAATCAGCAGCTCACTCACATGTAGCCCATACTGAACTGAGCTAGAGGAAGATTTGCAGATGGGTGGCAGGAATTCACTATCATCCATCCAAGAAATCAGTCATGTGATACTAGTACATAAGGGGCAGTTGTGCTGGAAAAGGCCTATATGAAAGAGAGGGCAATAAGCTAGTAAACCTGTGTCAATCCACACAGCTGGATGAAAGGCCAAACATATTTGAGATGGAATCAAATCAGTGGGATTTTGACATGGTCTAAAACAGCTCCAAGATATTTACCACCAAATTTACCTTAAAAGTCCAGTTACGGAAGGCAGAAAGAATTGGGACTCTGGAATTCATCCCCAGATAGTTCAGGTTCTTCAGGAAGAGGCTTGTTTAAAACATGAGTCTTTGTTTCCAGTTAGCAATGCATACTCTAGTCAGATGGTCATTGAGGGGTATGAAACAACTGGAGAACACAGAAGAACAGGAAAACAGTTAGCCCCCAGGTATTAAAGCACCATATCACATATCTTTGGAGGGAGGGAGCATGGCTCTCCTGAGTCACTGGTGGGTAAAGTTTTGCTATCAGATTGTTGTAAGGAGTATAAAGCCCATGTGCTGCCATCCCAGGCCTGCAGCAGACTGTCTGGCATGTCTCTGCAGTTGAAATGTGTTACTTAGAGAAGGGGCAGAAAGTAGCCCCATTATCTTGAATGGAGAAACACACTGCTTGTTGATGGATATTACCATACATTTCAAAATGGGGGAATTAAATTCTCTCCTCCCCTTCTCTCCTTCCAGTCTGCTTCTCTTCTTCAAAGTGTAGATATAGCATCTGCTGACTCAATGACCCAAGTTTCTGCAGTCCTCTTGGCAGACTGGTATAAAAATTGCTCTGTTCTCTCTTCCCCCTTAGTGCAATATTGGGAGAGAGGGATCTGCGTTTTGCCTCTTCTCTGCCATTGTCTGAAGACAATGGGATTGAATACGACATGCCGAGATTGAAGGCCTGCTGTCAGTATATAACATGAAGAATATAGCTGCTCAGTACTGTTTGTTTCTTATTACTAATGTGCACATGTAACACAGGTGGGAAGAGACAAATTTCACCAGCTCTAGGATGGTTCAGCAAGAGGTTGTTTTTTTTTTACCAAATCTCTCAATACTGCACAAGCTGGCATACTACATCTACCTAGACATTGGCTATATCTAGTCCCAGGCCATGATGAACCATGGTCAACCAGAGGAGAGACCATTATGTCTCAAAGGGGGATGAAAGTATCAAATTTGGAAGAAATTGGCTATTCTGTCCATGAAATATCTGTATGGAAAATCTAGCTTTAGCAGCAAGGAGAAGATTTCTAACTTAACTCATGATCACATCTGCTAAAAAGTCCGTTGGTCCATAAAGGAAAAGGAAGATTCTTCTCATTAAAGCAGCTTTCTTCTCATCTGCAAGAATCCTTTACTGTAGCACCTGTTGTGCTTTCTGCTGGTAGTGGTACTATGGCATTGGTTTGAATCCAAGACCACGCTTGCATAAACAACTGTTCAGGAGGTATAATTTTAAAATCTTTAAAGTGAAATCCCAGAGGCTTCTGACAACAAAAAAGGAATTAAAGACAATTTCCCCCCTTCTCATCTTGTTTCTAATATTTATGGGATAAATAGCTTTCTTAATAAGGAAACATCTCTTGTTTAAAGAGTCCCACATTGCATTGTTAGCGTGGGAGTGGCAATTCAGAAATTCACAAAGAGTTCTCAGATTTACTGAAGAGATAGAAAAAAAAATTCCCCTCATTAACCCTTTTTCACATCAGGCCCAGAATACCTAATTACTTTTTCAATGTGATGAAGAAGACATAATACTTTACAGAAGTACTCTGTACTCTGCAATAAAAATATCAGAGGAATTCTCCATACATTATGAATGACTCGTTTTCACTGAGCAGAGATTGGAAATGGCCATTTTTTTCTAGTGAGCTTCTCAGCAGAGAATTAGAGCAGAGACATACAAAGATCTGCAAGAAAAGAAATATTCGGCTTGCTGTGATCAATTGCTTTAGGAACAGGGCAAGGAACTAAAGAGGTGGGGCTGAAATCCAAAAACTCTAGGATATGAACACATCCACTGATAAATATTTACATTCTTCTACTGTATTCCTGCATAGCTCAATGAGTTCAATCTCAGCAATTAGCCAACTGATCATATATGGATGCTTCTGAAATGCCCAGGTGGCAACCTCTGGGACAGAAGATAGGAGGAATTTCATAATCTTGTTTTGCGAGCTGGTCTGAATAGTATGGAGGGAGTGAGACCTGGTTTCATGTATTGAACAAGAAAGGAACTTAATACTAAACATGGGTTCCTAATATGGGATCCAGTCCGGCTGTGCTCTAATTGAGACTGAGTCCTGTGGAAACACAGGGCATAATTCTGTAATTAAAGGCTGAATTATAACACCTATAAGTAAGTTGGTGAATTGTGTTTGAGCATGCAACTTTACTTTTAGCACTTCCTAACTCAGCAGTACAAACTGAGTATTTTGTTACGTTACTGGTCCTGCTCTGTCACTGGTGTTAGCCCTGCTTTAAGCAGGCAGCTGGATTAATGACTTCCAGAGGTCTCATCCCACCTTCTTTTTAGTTGAACTTAATTTTCTCCATTTTGTTTTTTTAGATTCACTGGACATCTGCCCTTATCTGCCTCTGTTGGAAGGTGGACCTACAGATTTTGTTGTTGATTTCCTGCTAGTGGTGGGTCTAAGGGAGAAGAATGTTGTTCCTGCCAATCCAGATCAGGTGCTGCTTCATATCTGCAATGGCCGACAGTCAGTTACAATGCATTTATCTGGCCCAGTGGACTACTTTGGAATAAGGAAGTTCTGACTGGCAGTGGCCTGACATTTGGTATGATTTTGCCCTGTGGTTTTAGCCACAAACAAAAAGATTCACTGATGCCAAAGACTGAGCAGCTTTTCTAGCCTTTCTTCTGTTCCTGAGTTCACTGTTTCAACAGCTTTCTTGTCATGTCCCCAATTTCCAGCAGCAACGCAAGCCAATTTTCTCAGTAGCTCCTGATTGCACTATGTCAGCCTCTCAACACCAATATTTTATTGCAGTTAGGTTTGGCAGGGATTTCTTCTATGTTAACATCTACAGAAGAAGAGAATGGTCTGTATCCAAACAGTACCAAAGTGTTTCACAATAATCAAGCTCCTACAAAGAAAGCAGATGTATAGACATTGCAGAGGCCTCAAATTCTGCTTCCAAAGAGGAAGAAAACATTCCAGTGTGTTGAAATGATTTGCACAGTAGCATATGCTGCAGAGGAAACAAGTCAGCTCTGGTCCTTTAGTAAATGATGCCTATCTCTTGAGCCAGTGTCATCCTATCAGATGTTTCATTTCATCAGAGTCAATACAAGTTTAATTGCTCTGCTTTATCCAGTGTCTGATGACTTTTGGATCTCCAGACCAGGCGATGTTACAGGATGGGAGATTTTGCAAGGGTCTTACCCTTAGCAGTAATCTAGAGGCAGCAAATTTGCACTTTAGCATGTTTGGAAAGCATGAAAGGAGCTTTCAACATAATCAGATTGTTCAAATGCAGTTGAATGGCAGACTTCTCGGTTAAAATAGCATAACTCACCCAAATGCCCTCTGAGTCTGCACAGAGTCATTTTGGACTTTGCACCGTCTCACTGAAGCCAGCAGACCTCACCAGTGTTCTGAAAAGTATTCATAGTCTGGCTCTGGAGAAACCAGTGAGCAGTGATTATCCMCTGGGGACCTTGTAACAGTCTCTGCAATGCTCACTGAACATGCATCCATCTTGAGCCAACCAGTCTGTCTGGGGAGAAAAAAAATTACTGAATGAAACAGTAAAAGATGAGTATTGTGTTAGTTATTGTGTTACAACTTTGGCTAAATTCCAGCTGTAAGTGCTAACAGTGCCTTCAAGGGACAAACCTACCAGAAGCAGGGTCATTCATTCCCTTCCATTTGCCATCCATGAGGCACAAGGCTCTGTGGAGGCATCTATCAGCAGGAGATAAAAGCCTACATGTATACTGCCACTCTTGAGCAGCAAATAATTTACCTACTCTCGCTTCTTCAAATAATCACCCATTCACCTTCTGAAAGTGGGGAGTAGGGTGGAACAGAAATTTCCAAAAATGAACTGGCCATTAATAGATGAGAAACCTTCTCTACCATCTGTGAATCTCAAGGAGGATGTTTGTGTGTGCTCCACATTATTCCTGGTATTTGTCATAACGCAGCTGCCTGGAAAAGGGGAAGTTCAGTGTATATGATATTATATAGATGCTTCCTGACTTTTGAATTCTCTCATCTTCTACCTGAACTTTCCCTTAAAGGGGGCAAAGCTGTGTAGGCATTTGCCATGAAGGTAGGTAGAGCTAATAGATTTTGTCAGCTGGCACTCTGCAGGATTACAAGAACATGCTCTGCTGGACCTTTAAAATCTGTGTAGAGAACCAACCTCAGCCTTTGTGTCACCATGTCCAGGGTCAAAAACCTTGAAAGATCAAGCTTCTTCCTGTGACTGCAGACACAGGAGATAACATGTTCAGAGCAGATGTTGATGCTGTTGTGATGGTTGTGCATTTATGAGCTCCAAAAATAACTTGCTCAAGAGATAGCAGGGTAGTAATGCTCACACTGAAAGTGCTCCCACACGTACATGCCTCTTCTTCTGTCTACTCTCCTTATACTTTGACTGCTGCTGACCCTTTTTCTGGCTTTTGCCACCCATGGATGTGATTGATTACCTGTGCTCTGAAGAGGTCAAAGAGATTTACAATTTTTTTTTTTCTTTTCGCAAAGAGATTTGCAATTATTGAGGGAATGTAGCAACTGTCCACCACAAGACAGCAGGGATTTACAAAGAGAGGAAAGCAGCCAGTTCTGGATCAGTAACTGCTTGGAGGTCTTTCCTCTTCATGTTGATATCATACATGCTCACCAGCAGCAAGCCCAAAACAGCCCTCTTCTTGTTCATGGTGAGGAAGTGAAAGATTTCTTAATCACAGAGAAGAAAGACCCCCATCTGAGGCAGTCACTGGGAAAAGAGTACAGTTTTTCTGTTTCTTGTCCATTCAGAGCTGTTCCAGGAGCCAAGTGTGACACAAATCCCAGAAAATAGGCTGTCTGGGCTGTCTTTTTTCATTGTTAGTTGGAGAGAATTGTCCAAAATTTGCTTTTCATGTCTCTTTTTAAGTCTTCAGTCTTGTCTTCAGTCTTGTCCAAAATTTGCTTTTCATGTCTCTTTTCAAGTCTTTTTCTATCATCTTCAGACAGCTCCAGAGAAGACTGTGAGCTAGGATTCCAAATTTGTTACTAGTAAAGTAGATAAGGAGGTAACATGAATATATTTAGGAAGAGAATGGGACCAGAGGATTGTGGTAATTCAAATCAGCTAGGAGCATGGCCTACTGAATTTTAACTTATGCTTTGGCTTCCTGAGGAGTTTTGAATGTAGCCAGGTTTCAGGCAGATCTTTTACAGAATACACCTTAGTACAGGCTGGCATACCTGAACTAGCAGATTTGTTAGTGGAAGATATTCAAGTGCTTAATCCAGGCTTGTCACTTAATGAAGCCCATAAAGAAATGCAGCTATAAATGTATCCATAAAGTATCATTCCTAATCCTACAGTGAATTTCATCTCAGACTTCTCCTTTCCTCCAAACAAAAGGTGTCTTAGCTGCTTTCCATATGCTCAAACAGGAGTGGATCATAGATCAGAGAAGTTACAGCAGGCCAAATTGCAGCAGATGTCCTGCTCCTTCTTTGCCTATGATTGAAATTGGCTTCTTAGAGACCAGATCCTTGCTTTTAACATCAGCCCTACTGGGATCCTTGAAAGAACTGGAGACAGATATGTAGTATTTGTAGATCTCTCTTCTACAACCAGTATATTACCTCAGTGTCCTCACACCTATCTGGAGTCCGCACCTATGAAATGTGATGACCAGCCATGCCTCATTCTTTGGGATGCAGGAAATAACAGAGGTACTGTTAGCAGCAGGAGGGAAAAGGTACTTTAAGCCTCCTTCTGAACTCTGCTCCTTGCTGTCAAGATGAGATGAGAAACTGCATGAGAGCTGAAGATAATTCCCTCCTCCTTGTCCTGACAGGGAAGTGGGGTGTTACCTTCCCACCTGTACTTGTCCTTTGAGAGTCTGTGACTATTCACAGGGATGAACCCTGTCTCTGGAGCAGAGGAAACTCAGGGACATGGGGGACAGAGAAAGGATCAGAAGATAAACTAGGCTGAACTGAGTTACCAACAAAGGCAGTCCAGGAGAATGGGAAGTAAAGTCCTTGCGGAGTGGGTATCATTCATTAACAGTGACTGTAAATACTGTCCCTGGAAAAAACAAGGTTATTTTTTCTTCTGTTAACAAATCAGGTGCTTTAGCTATAGGGGCCAGGTCATTATCCCGGATGAATTAGAAACCTGACAGGTAGATTCATTTGACTGTGCTTGCTCACCTGAAATGCCTTTTTACTTTATGCTATTAGAATGGTAGCTCTTTGCATATATGAAACTCTGTCAGCTCTAGCTTGGAGCCAGTTGTCTCTGCTGGTGCTGCTTTGAGCTGTCACAGAAGTTAGAGAGGTAGAAGCTGCCAGAAATTCCCTTGCTGGGGCAGAGAGTGGCTAAACCCAGCACTCTTGTTTAAAGGCTCACATGTGAACTGACGAAGACCTGAGTCTAGCATCACCAACCTAAAGAAAACCCTTTCCCATTTATTTCCACCCTTGTAAGAAGGCACAGACAGCCATAGATGGGTGCCATTATTGTATCTGTACAAGAAGAAAGAAAACAAACCAGTAATATTACTTACAGGACACAGCTCCTAACCACAGCAGCATTTTTCCTTTCTCAGCATCTTGTCTTTATGCTCCGTCTCTCATACCATACTAAAACAGCTCCCTTTCTCTCAGTCCCTCCATGTCTTGACGGCTTGTTTTGCTATCCCTTTTCTCTAGTTTGGCTCAGCCAAGATGAACATATGGAAGAGGAAAACAAATGAAATCAACTAGCACAGGTTTCTCCGTCAGGGCAATTGATAGCCAGGTCCTGAGCCCCCCCATAGGTTCCTGAGTGCACATGTGCTCTGAGTGCATCTGTGCACTGCACGTGTACCTTTGCAACAATTCCCCTCTTCCTGTAAGACACCTAGGACAAAAATGGTCTTGGAGTCATAACTTGACTGCTCTTTTTTGTGAGTATTTTGTGATCCAGGTAATGGAAGTTCATGTACAGAACACTTGGCCAGTGCTGTTTTCCCATTAGTATAGCATAGAGCATTTATTGAAATTTAATCTCTTAGCTCTCTGCATGTAAAAATGGCCTTTCTCTTTTGCTTCATCAGCATTGCCTAGCTTGGAAAATACAGTTAATTTCAACAGTCTCCTGGTTTTCTTGCTAGGCTCATAATTAAATTCTAGGTATGTGCATATTTAACTGATCAGTGGGAGTGTTATTACATCATCTCCAGTATCTTCAGCAGGCTTCTGTTAGCTGTGGGCCAAGATGGTTGGATGCCACATTTAGTTAAACATAATAGAGAAATATTTCAAACAGGTTTCACCACTACATTTTTTCCAAGTGATGAATTATGTCAAATGTAAGCCCAGTTCTGGCTGAGCTGCCACAACTCCCTTAACTCCCCTAAGATTCAAGCAACCCCTTCACACTGCCTCCGTTCTGGGTAGCCAGCTGCTACTGTTCTCCAGGCCGGTAACTCATGACTTTGTTTATTAGTAGCCCATGTCCTCATTTACCATGGACCAGTAGCTACTAAAAAAGGACAGCCTTAATATAGCAAACAAAAAGACAGAACAACCAGAATCAAAACAAATGAGGAGCTTTTTGCTGGTAAGACTGATCTGCTCTTGCAGAGATTCCTGAAGCATATGGTGGGTGTGCCAACACAGGGTTTGGACTCTTCCTGAAAAATACTGACTTCATAACCACCAGCTGCATGAGTGGTGGGGAGAGGCCTCTGGTCTAAGCAAGCAGTCAGACTGCCTGATCACAAAATTCCATGGCCTAAAGGCATAACTTTAGGAACCTGTGGCAGCTGGTGTGTTCCTAATGTTCACTGAAATGTATATTCCATGCTTGTCTTCCCTTCCTCCTTGCTGCATCACTGCACAAAAAGTAACCCATTTTAATGGAATTATACGCTACTTCATAACCATGTCTCAATAGTTTCCACTGCAAATATACTGAATTTGAAAATAAATGCATTATTCTAGCTAACTGGCCTGCAAAATCCCTTGTACTCAGAATCTGAGGTGGGGTTTCCCCATCTTCTATGCCCCGTTCAGGGCTAAAGGTTATAGAAACCAAATTTTGTCTGTAAGGACACTTGGAAATCTCCAATGCCTGGTATTTAGGCCTTTATGAATGAAGAGACAGACCATCTACACAACAGCTAATAGGAGTAATACAGCTGTCATGCAGCAGTCTGGCCTGTAAGACATTGATTATTGGTAGAGATTCATGAGAGTATTTATGAGAGATTCAGCTTCAAAGTCCAAGTGGAACTTGAAGAACTGATGCTCAGTATACTTAATATATGTGACATACATAGTTCAGCCATGCATTGCTTTAGTCTTGCCCTGCTGTGGGATTCTTTCATTTAAATTCTGACAAGACTCTATGCAGGCCTCCTCCAGAGCTGTTCTCTGTTCTGACTGCATAATCCAAAAGAAAGAAAAAAGGGCAACCTGATTTTCAAGAGTGCAATGGACTTTCCTGGGGCAAAAACCTCAAGAACACTTTGACCGTCAAGTCAAGGAACCTTTCTAGCTCACTAAAATTAAAGAGAGTTACTTTAGCATAGTGTGACTTATGGGAAAGGAACCTATTTCAACTGCTAAGCAAAATATTTTTCTATTTTGGATGAATCCATTGATCGTAGGCACAGGAACATACACAGAGTCCAGTTTTATCACCTAACATTTGGTATAGAATCCTTCCTTAGCATGCACACACGCACAAATATTCTGCTCATATATCCCAGCAAAAGGTGTTTTGATGCTGTGCAGGTCTGCAGTCTTGAAAGCAAGGTATGCTATGAACACATTTACCATGCCACCAGTTCAGCCACTGCTAAAAGGTCATCTGCTACAGTACAGATTTGCTTCTGCTGGGTGCCTGGCCTCTCCTGGCCAGCATAACTGCTTTCAGGGCCTAGTGTTTAGGTACAGCACGGGAGGCATTTCCATCTATTCTGTATGCTATGCTAGTACCTTTTCTCCTTGCAGTCTCATAAAGGATACTCTAGACTTCTCATTGCTTCACAGAGTCATCTGGAAGTGTCTCAGTGTTCTCTGAGATCACAATACAGTCTGCTTTTCACCACAGCAAGGGAGAATGGTCTAAACAGAAACTTCTTTTCCTCACTATCTTCCTGAATGCAACTAGATTACCCTCAGTTTAAGCTTGCTGTGCATTCCCACCACATATCCACTGCACAAAACATGTCTGCACTGGAGGACAGCCACCAAAAGAGTCAGGTCAGCATTTAGCAAAATTCAGGGCTCAGAAATYTTTGCCAAGTACAAGAATGATTCTAGAGTTTGGAGGATCTTTGGGAAGAGGAGAGGGGTATTAATCATTTGTCCAGTTATTTATGTGTGCTGCCTGGAAGGCAAGAATGAATCAGCCACACACAGAAAAGACTTCTATCTGCCCTCTGCGAGGCCCAGCCCAAGGCCCACTCCAGATGCCAAGTAGGTCACCCAGGTTAGAATCCCCTACCTGTAAGTGTTATATCCCCTACTTGTAAGTGTTACACAGGTAAGGCACCAGTCCTCACTAGCATTCCAGAATAATGCCTCCCTCCCATTGAAATATTATCACCTCTGAACTGATGCTGAGCAAAGCCTGGGAGAGAACTCATAAGGTTTCATTAAGTTGCAGCTGAGGTGTCAGTGATTTAGCAATGTGACCAATGTGAAGTCACTGCTGTTTCTTCAGTGTACTGTAGTGGCAGCCAAAGTAGAAAAAGCTCGGGTACCAGTAGCAAAAAAACCCCCACCTGGGTTGCAAAACCCACTCTAGAACCAGATAGATAATACAATAGTGACTTCAGTTTATATGCCTCCAGAGACCATGGCAGGACTTGGATTAGCCTCATGTATGGTTCACCTGCATGTTTGGAAGGGTGTTTGGAAAGGTCCAAGACCACCCATTCACCAAATGCAGAATGGGAAATATCCAAGCCTTATAGTATGTTTCTAGAGCTATGGCATGCCAGAAAAGTAGATCTAAATGTCTGAGCTCCCTAATAAACATCTATAAATATCAGCTTTATACAAACTAAAGATACTCACTAACTCAAAATTCTCTGGTTTCTTTAAAGCCCATCTGTGACCACTCTGTGTCTCATTTCCTTTGCCGATTTCCCTCAAGCAAATAAACCCTAAAGTATATTCCCTAATGCCGTTAGGTTTTGCTATACAAGTTCTGCTAAGCCGTTAGTGATCCTACTTTCATCTAGATTAAGACATTTGACACAATCACACAATGTGCTCCATGTTTGTCCCACGACATTGCTCATAATAATGTAATGTAATGAAAGAGCAACATCAGCAGGATATGATGGTGCGAATCTATTGCAGGGGAGACTAACAAATCTGCCTTCCCAAGAATTTGCTCTCTCTCCATTGTCACTGGCAAATATGGTGGGGGAGGGGATCAAAGATCTCCAAAGGTGCAGAACATTTTCTTTCCATGTGAAGAGTCTATGTGTGCTACATGTCTAAGCAACTTTAGATAACTCATTCCTGTGAGCCTCAGCTAAGACAATTTACTCCCAGTCCTGGTCTGGTTTGCAGCTTCCCGAAGTGAGCTGTGCAAGCAGGCTAGATTTTTTGCTAACCATGTACAACAATTGGAAGCCAAGGAAGACATCTGTTTCAGGGCTCATGCCATGCTTTTACTCTCAGAAATGCAATTTGGTCTGACTCAATCAAATAGTTCAATGACCTCACCGACTGTTTTCCCCCAGGATCTGTTACTAGACATAGTAAAGGGTGAGACACTGCACCAGATGGCCTATATACTTAATTGGTTTTGTATAACAAAAGTATTTAAATTACATGCAATTACACAGGATTTTATCCTTCCCAAAGATGGGGTAGGCTTCATCTCTCATGTTCTACTCCAGGTATAACTCCCTCCAAGATCAGTGGATTTCATCTGAAAGGGTATACAAACACCAAAACCCACTTCTTAAAGCATCGTTTTCTTAGCACAGGACAAGAATGAACAAGAAGAATATAAACATTACTTCCTGTCCCTGTTCTTTGCACCACATCTGTTGAGGCAGGTGAAACATTCAAAAAGCACATAGCCAACTGTGGAATTATATACTACTGAATGCACTTGACAGGTCCAGCCAATGAGGAAGTTATGCTCTGAAGGACAAAATATTGTTACATTTACATTAGCACCAGAACTGCAGAGATACAAGCTGAGATAGTGAAGGAAACGGCTAGAAAATTTTCACTCTTTCCACAATTTGCAAGTCTTTCCACTCATAAGAACAGTATAGAGAAATGGCAAACTGTAGAAGAGCTGTTCACTGAAACTCTTCAAAATATTGGTTTTGTATTCTTCTATTACTGAAATACCTTTTTATATTTGAGACAATATTTTTTCCAAAAAACACACAGAACTAAACAAGCTAAATGGAGAGCATGGCTGTGTGAGATTAATTAGAGTTCTTTTTTAAGAGTATTATTATAGTATTATTAGGAAAAAGACACCACCACCCCCCAAAAAATGTAGTGTTAATTCATTAAACTATAAGCCTTTAAAAAGCTGTGATCTTCTCTTTTGTGGTGCTTTCTGTGCCTAGCATAGCAAAGCCCGACCCCTAAGTTAGTTCTGTGGGTGTAATAACAATATAATAATAAAGAAGCCTGCATAAAAAGACACATGAAATAGCATTAATTTAGGCAAACAAAAGCAAAACCACCACACACATATACTCACCCATACTGGAAAAAAATCTTCAAATCTCCAATCCCCCTTGCTATATGAGTTAGAAATTTGGCTTTACCTAGAAACAATAAATGTTTGTTCAGTAACACAATACATAACAGCATGAAACCATGCAACTTACAAAACTGCTGCACAATATATAGAGGAACAGATATCTGTCCTACAGGGTTAGGACCCATTATTAATTATCCTCCCTATCTACCTTGCACTGCAGCATGGAACTCTGAGCATGCGCATGGCCAACCAAAGGTGAGACTAAATGTGTTCACTCAGATGTGAACTTTAAACCCATAGGACTTTAAACTAAGCTGTGTTAATTCTCTAGCAGGCCCAGCTTGGAGTTCATGCATGAATAGTTCAGTTCATGGTTTTTGGAGCCTGAGGGGTCTGGATTTGTCTTGGCATTTAGGACTGAAGAGGATTTCTGAGACAGGAAAAATCCATCCAAACCTTTTTTTGAATTGCCAATCTGTAAAAGGTGGCTGACCAGTCAGTAGAGGTGTATCCATCTGAAAATCCTCTCCCCTTGTTTTAAACATCTGGAAGCTATAATACACATTCTCAGCATCTGTGGTGGCTCATCTGACTAGGCAGAATAGGCCTGGGCAAGGGATACATTTCTGCTGTCCACCTGGAGTGTGATCTTCAGGGGACTCAGGGTTGGGAGGTGAGAGAGCACTGATCTCTGTACTGCATGGGAGAGGAGCAGGCACACTGTCCTGCCTATTCTGCATCTATTGCCAGCGCCAGAGGGGAAGGGCAGACAGCAAAATATCCTGTTTAGCTTCCTTAGCCTCTGAGAGGACTTTGAGTCATAGTCCTGGGACTGCAGAAAGGTGCCTCTGCCACAGCCTACACATGGTATCACAGCTTATCATAACATTTTTTGAAAGAACACTTAGGTATTTTTTGTGCCAGCCATACTGCCTTCCAGTTCTGGGTCTCACAGAGCATCTCCATGCATTCTTCTCCTCCCTCTGCCTCTCTGCCCTCATGTCTCATCTGCAGCTTTTCCATTTATTTAAACCATGCACAGCTAACACCTGAAATTGGATCTGACAGACTTTTCATGTATTTTCCTAGGAGGCATCAATTTATTTTTTTGCCACCAAATAAGAAGCAACTGTTTTTTCTCCCTTTTGGTGTGAAAGGCTCTAATTCTGCACATGACTCACTGTAAAACAGCCATACATCTCAGCCAAGAGCTGTGGAAAGGCAGCCTGGCCTATTTTACTGTGAATCATCCTTCAGACCCTGAGACTTCTTTCAGACGTACTCTGAACCAAAGCCAGTAGCTGCTGAACATTCAGTGATGTGAGAGCTTGGCCACATAGGGAATGCCACACTCATCTAAGCCAAGCAGGAGAGAAGCTTTCTGACTTGAGAGGCAGGTCCTTGCAGGCTTCATTCACATCTGTCAGAGGCATGGCACAGAGCTGAAGACTGGCTTTTGGAAAAGAAGAAATGGAGATTGTGCTCCTACCTCAAACAAGTTTTTGTAATGGAGAGCTGCTGTACTGTGTAACAACACGGGTCACACAGCCACCCAAACACAGTTTGAAGCAACTGTGAGGAGGCAGAAAAAAGGGCCAGGGTACCTCAGCCTGACTGTACAGACATCCTAAGCCTATAAAGAAAGTTGAATGGACAACTCAAGGCTGCCAGAAGCACTCTGTTAGGGAGGTTTCCTAGCCCTTTTCATGTGGTCTCACTGCAGAATAGAGATTAATGGCTGCAGAAATTGCTGGGTAATGTCAAGACAAAAAGTAGTGCTGGCATTTAGGACATTCAGATAAGCTTGAATTCTGCCTTTAGTAATAAGCACATGACTGTTGAAACTGTATCTGCATTCTGCCTGGAGGGGTTCCCAGATATATGGGTAGGTTTCTGATGGCTCAGGTATAAAGGTGCTTTCTTAAGACAGAGCTGCCATAACATCCAGAATGTTGCTATTATTCATAAATGTAAGAGATGACTCATTTTCCTCACAGGGAGTTGGAAGTGCTCAGTGTGCTGGAAGATCAGGCCATTTACCTTAACATGAAGTCTGTCTTTGAAAATTTTGCATGGGAGACTGTCCTTAGCAGATATCAAAGCAGTAGACATACAGCTTGCTAACTAGAATACATCTGCATAAAGAGCAGAGTTTTTATAAGTTTTTGAGCTACTCCTTCTCCTTGAGTACTGGCTGGAGAATGTCTTGTCACTTAGTGTTTGGATAGAAATCAAAACCAAATGGCACACCTTACTCCCACTCTGGTCCAGAGCTTACAGTATGAACCCTTTTATGTGCACTGTGTGATTTTTAGTTCTCCTTCAGCGGCTGTGACAGTCAATCCCCATGGTCCAACATCTGGATTATCCTTTGCATCCAAACTAATATGCGAGTCTGGCATCTAGATTATTATTAAAAAAAAAAACACAAATGACTGCTCCACCCTAAAGACATGCACTGGCAGACGAATTCAGATTAGCTGAAACGCTTCACTTACCTACAGACTAGTTTTCAATTGTTCCTTAAACTGGGTGTTGAAAGTTTATAGAGCTGCTCAAGAACCCAATCCTGGAGGTCCTGTGTGTGCCAGAGAGATCAAGGTAGGAAAAACATGGTATGAGGAAAAGTCCTAGTCCTCTGCCTTCAGCCCTTGCTGTAAAAACAATCAATATCATTTAAATGGAGTACTTTCACATTCTGTTGATTACTGACAGGTCAGAGAAAACTATGAATCCTCATCTCACTTGTGTTCAGATCTCCCCTTTCATACAGTTATTCATAAAGAGGAAATTTCATTTTTAGATTAAAAAAAAGATCTCAAAGAGAAACTGCAGCAAAAGAAAGCCTCTGAACAACTGAGCACTTTTCTCATTAGCAGTTCACATATTCATATTAGAGCAGTTGCTACACTGGAATTTTCCCCTCTCTAATCCAGAATTCTATCTTCCTTATTAATTCTTAATCTTTTGATCTGTCAGTCAGCAAACAGGCTCTGCAAGCTGGTTGCATACACTTAAACTTCAGCAGCATGTTCCCCAAACAGGCAGTGTTTAGACAGTTGGTCTAAACACGGGGAGCTCCTGTGTGTGTTCACAGACAGGGGTGTGAAATAGACTCAGAATGAGCAGGCACCTATAGCTACAGCTTTCCTGTATTTGCTTTTCAAAACAGATTTTAATAATCCCATAGCAAACAACACACATGAAATGCAAGTAATTTTCTTTTCCATTCTCTTTGCTGCTGGCTGAGGAAAGAATAATAAGAGATTGGAAAGAGATTGCTAAATTTCAGTCTTATTAAAGAAAAAAATTAAATAGCTTGGCATATGTTGAATGCAGTTTACCATTTCCGATGAAAGATTGATTATGGTCACGGAATAAGCTGGGATCTGATGTGAATAGATGGCTTCTTTGTGCAGATGAACTGAGTCATCACAGCACCAGGAAGGGAGGCTGAGCAGGGACTGGTCATCCCCCACATGTTACAGAGTTCTGCTGCCTTAGGTTCAGGCTCTCTGTAGAAAGATGTCTCTGCAGGAGGATCTCCCTGTACTTCCAGCACCAAATACTAATATCAGATTAAAGGCTGGTGGGCAACTGGTTTGGTTTCTTGCTCTTTGGATATCTAAGGGAACACAGCATTTAATACCCAGGGCATTTGACTTCAGCAGGGTCCAGCAAAGCCATTTGGAATCACCTTTTTCCTTAATCTAGAGAAGCTCCTTCATGGCAGATCAAAGCGTCTGGTCCTCTCCTTCAGTGTTTGGCTCCTTTCCAGAGAAGATGTTCCCTGTGGCTAGAGACAGTCTCTAGCTGATGGCTTGTCCCATCTGTATCTCATCTTCATTAGAGCTGCACTGATTATGTTTGTTCACAACTAGCTAGCTAACAGATTAGTAATCCATGTTGATCTGCTTCTAATGTGCAAATGTTGCCATGACACTGATTTCCATTGCATGAGCAATCCTAATCCCAAGGACTGTGTAATCTGTGGAAAAGAGAATGTGCCACATCCTGAGTTGTACATTGTAGCCCCTCCCTCCTCACAACTACTGAGATGCTGAGTAGCTGTTTTGCAAGAACACGTTGAATAGCTACTTAAAATGTAAGAACATGCATTGTTTGGTGTTAAGACATCCTGATCACCCAGCCTGATTTGGTATAGAGAAACTCAAAGAGTGATAGGATCAGCATAGGATCAGCCACAAGAGCCATCTCATGCTGGGAAATGACATGGTCAGAACCAGATGGGTAAATTCAGCTACATCCTGAATTTTGATTCATAAAGTTTGGTTACTTCTGGATAATGAAGGGAAGTGAGAACTCTGACTGGTAATTTTAGGAAAAGAGAATGTCTCCAGCATGCCACTATCCAGAGTAACTAAGCTAAAGTACTTTACTTTCACCCAGGGCTACTGAAGCCTCAGCCACTTCAAAGGTCTAAAAATCTGATGGGACTGGGGAAAGGTGGAGTTCAATCTGCAGAAAGCTGCTAACCAGCCTAAATGCTACAATTTCACTGGTTAGAAGAGGCAAAGTAAGCCATCCCTTTGTGGCCAAAGGAGGGCCAGCTCAGGATCTGGGTTCCTGGAGTACAGGAGAGAAGTGAAGTGGCTAATGACAGCATGTTCCAGCTTATTAGCCAAGAGGCTATCACCAAGACTTCCCTGGCAGTAAGGGTGTTAATTTACTGGCTTGCTCTGATTCCTCTGGTGTCAGGAACTTGGTAAATGTGAGTGGAGATAAATTGTTTGGTGTAACAAGGCATCTACAGGTGGACACAGGGCATCAACACATCTAACATCAATGATGGGCTTGCCTGGGAGGCCGTGGGGATAGTGCTCTTGAGGTAGCAAGGCACCAGACCTTCTGCAGTGAGAGGCATGATGCTGAACAAAACCAAAATGATTAGGCATTAATATCCCTGGAGGTTCACAGTATTCACAGTGTCAGGCTCATGCAGCCTAGCTTGGCTTTGCTGTGCCCCAGTCCCCATCTCCACAATTCATTCAGAGCTGAGGCAGCTCTGCCAGCCCAAACCCTTTGCTTCAGGGAAAGAAAAATCCGCTTTTCTGGCCAGCGATTCATGACACAGGTGTTGGGGCAGGGTGGAGGAGGGGACAGGCTAGACAGGCCTAGGAGGAGAGTACATTGGGCTGTGGGTTTAATGGGTCCAGAAGGCTGGAGCAGGTCCTAGCTTCCATCTTGCTGGAGAAGGAACTAGCACTATCTCTATCTTGCACTAAAGGCCACAGAGTAAACATCTTGAAATGAGGAGGGATAAACAATTATCTCCACAAGAGAGGGAGGGGAAAGAGAGCCCCTGAGAACCCCTACACACAGCCTCCTATAACACAGAGTCAGTTTCACAGGGGTAAACCCAAACAACAGTTAATGTACACAGAAGATGTACCACAGCTGTAGTACAAACTCCATAGGCTGCACATGCCCTGCAATCAGTAACTTTGCATCAGGGATTTCTGTTGTGATAGCTGGATCAGCCACTGGAAGACAGCACTTCCAACCAGCTTTGCAGTAGCATTGCTTAGTGCATTCTTTTACCCAACAACTATGTTTTATGATATGGAGATCATTATCTGCTCCTTACCTTTGCATCTTGACTGATGCTCAAGGTCAATGAGGCCAGGAAGGGAAAAAGCTGCACAGTATCTCCTGCTTTTCTAAATCTGCAGTGGTGCTCCTCTAAGGAAAAGAGAAGCATGAGGTCTTCACCAGCCACCTACTTGTATTCTGCCTGTAGCAACTAGTTTGGAGTCTCCTGTATTTTAAAACTGTATTACTTCTTTTGGGGTATCCTTCACTCTGTTGAAGATGGAGACCTCTGCAGCTCGGAAATCTCCACTCTGGAAAGCAGGGATTTGTTGTATCTTTTCTAAAGACTCTCTGTTTTCTCCATCCAGATTTCCAAGTAGCCCTCCAACGAATCCAGACTAGAGAACAGGTTAGAGACTTTCAGCTTGTAGGGAGGAGCAGAACAGACCCCATCAGACTGTTCTGCTCCTCTAAAGAGTAAAGAAACAAGTACAGATAAGAACTTTCAGGGAAGTTCTGGAACTTTTCATTGTACATGCTAAAACTGACATGGATTCAAAAACCAACTGAATAAATTCAGAGAAGAAAATTCTGCCAAGGGCTCTCAAAAGTAAAGATGCTACCTCTGGACCAGGCAACTCTTGAGCTGCAAATCCCTGAAGGCTGTGTATATTTGAGAAATATTATGTACTCTTCTTTTCCAGTCAGTCAAAATTGCTCCCCAAAAGGGACAGGTTGCTGGGCTGCCAAGATCTTTGCTATGTGAATAGCTCTCCAAAGACTTTTGGTTCTTAAAAAAAAAAACCACTGAATTGTCTGAGCCCAGACTCTGCAGAGAAGTATGCCTGAAAGACCAGCACAGATAGCATGTTCCCCCTTCTCTGTATTATCCATGGTTTTTATACACTGTGTTCCTGACTTGTTGTACCAAAGGAGCAACCTGCATTAGGTGAATGCATTTTCATGCCCAAGCAGGTGCATTTTCATGTCAGCTCATTTGGGCAGGTTAATTCTTGTTAAGACTCAAAGGTTGTCCTCAAAATGAGACCATCACAGAATCACAGAATGGTTGAGGTTGGAAGGGACCTCTGGAGATCATCTAGTCCAACTCCCCTGCTCAAGCACAGTCACCTAGAGCACWTTGCACAGGATCGCGTCCAGGCGGGTTTTGAATATCTCCAGAGAAGGAGACTCCACAGCCTCTCTGGGCAACCTGGTCCAGTGCTCTGTCACCCTCACAGTGAAGAAGTTTTTCCTCATGTTCAAATAGAACTTTCTGTGTTTCAGTTTGTGCCTGTTGCCTCGCGTCCTGTTGCTGGGCACCACTGAAAAGAGTCTGGCTCCATCCTCTTGACAGCCTCCCTTCAGATATTTGTACATATTAACAAGATCTCCTCTCAGCCTTCTCTTCTCCAGGCTAAACAGGCCAAGCTCTCTCAGCCTTTCCTCATAAGAGAGRTGCTCCAGTCCCCTAAACGTCTTTGTAGCCCTCCACTGGACTTGCTCCAGTAGTGCCACATCCCTCTTGTACTGGGGAGCCCAGAACTGGACACAATATACAACACCATATATGCAGATAGAAGGCAGATTTCTCTCTGACTACAGGGCTTTGATTTTTCTACACTAACAAGTCACAATCTGCTCATCTTTGTGACTTTGCACATTGTGCTTTTGAATGTCAGCTTGCTTCTACGACCCCAGTCCCCCATGTCATCTTGTTTTTAGGACAGTAAGTCCACTTCCCCAGAGACTCCAAGACTACTAAAACAAGCAGTTGGCTTGTTTTAGCACAACTGACCTGCAGAATCCCCTCACATATTATATTCTCAGTGCCATTTAATTGTTTGCTCTTTCAAAATTTCTTTGATACCTTCCACATCCTCAAGGCCAGACAAAAGACCTTGAAGCTGCGGAACTCACACTTCACCCTTAATCTGAACAATGCTTGTAATTGCCTAGCCATTCAGCACTGTCCCTTCACAGACCAGAAGTACTCACTGCCGGGGTTCCTGTTTGAAGAACAGTTCTTTCAGAGGATACAATGGAAATGCCTTGCTTCCCTGCCCTGATGTTTCCCCTGTCTCCTTGAATACAATGGCTTTCATTTACAGTGCTGACAATCTGTGAGATTTAGGGTAATAATCCAAAGCCAGTACCATTATTTAAATATTTGACTCAATCTGGTACTATATTTACATTGTCTGTATTACTGATACAACCCTGTCTCCTCTTTCTTTGCTCCAAAACAGTCTTCTGTGATTCATTTTAGAAATGTAACATTACAATGCCACAATCAAAAAAATCCTGAACTCTTGAAAGAGAGCATGTCAGGGACCTGGTGTACTGCATGCAAAAAGGTGCATTTCTTAGCTTTCATAGAAAACCCACTGTTCTGAAGATAATACAAACCTGAGTGGCCAAGCTCAGCTGAAATGAAGTAAGTGCTTGGCAAGTGAACTTAATCTTTACCTAAAAAAGGCTAAATTCCTGAAGGATCAAAGGTCATCATCAGCTCATGGAATTCACATTTTAAATCAAGGACATCATTTTCAGGAGCTATATTTGTCAAGAATTAGCTTTCAGCATCACTTTATGTCCAAATGTAGGCCACCACACAGACAAGGTCAGTTTACAGGCAAGCCATAGTTATTATTTCTTATTTGCTTGCATGCAGACAGTGTGTGCTGTGCTGTTTAAAGCACATTTCACCTAAGAGAGTAACCAGTCCACATGGAAAAAACAAACAAGATTTTTTTTTAACGCCAAAAGATATTGGTGCTAAAGATTCATGATTTGTGCTTCCATTACGAATTTATGAAAATAAATGTATTTATCAGATCTCTACAGGGAAAACATGTATCTTGCAGGAAAGAGTGTTAAAGATCCATTCAGCCATAAGTTACCTGCAGCGACATAGTGCAAATGCCTGCTGCCAGTTCACAGCCTTTGCAATGATGATTTTATTTAAATGCTCTGCTTTATTTATATTTTCTTTGTTCACAAAATAATGAGAACACACTTTCATATTCCCAGATCAAATTCTTTTGGCACTGAAGATACTGGCAGGAACCCAAAAGCGCACACACCCTTCCCTACACACTTTGCCAGGACCTTATGTACTGCTTTCCTGATGCAGGCTGTCTCCTTCCCCTACATGCTTTCATTGCCTTTCTCTGAGTCATCCACTGATCAGCAGAGTTAATGCAAACTTATTATTTTAACTGTCTGAAGGCATAGTGTATTGGACATTGTGCTGACTGTTTGATCTGACCCCTAGGCTGTGGAAGATTGGTAGACTGATTAAAGCAGGCACCAGGCCTGCCTAAGCTAGCCTAGGGATCATCCTCCTACAGGGATGTGGGCCTGAATGTGCCTTCTGAGTTTGCCCATGCTCAGAGTATCTTGATTAACTGTTTAACCATCTCCTAACACTGGAGCACAGAACACTTGGCTTTTCTAGACAGAGATATCCATGTTATTACGACAGCAGACCCTCTGCACTCCAGCACTCTTTGTCCTTCTTAGAAAGGCAGTTTCGTAGAGAACCTGAACTTACCACTCCACCCCCAGCTGCCCCTTCCCAAGAAAGGCCACACTGTACAAAAGCCAATGGAGTCCTACTTCTAGATCTTTTTTTTCCTACCCCTGCTGAAATATCTTCCACCTCATCTGGGAAGATCTGATAGCCTGCCTGTGCTGGGGCATCTGGAGAAACAACCAGTGAAACATAGTATGGGCCACTTGCTTTCAGCAGCCTCTAGTTTTACATGTCAAGGACAAATAAATGGATTTTGTCTTGTCTATGCAGCTCAGTCTTTCACTGCAGTCTGAACTGGAGAGGACAGTGGGGACTGGGGAATTGTGAGTTCCCTGAGATTTCACAAAAAAATGCTTTTGCTAATTTACAAACCCTCTGCTTGGCATAGCATAGCCACTTAGTGAAATTCACATTTTAGGAGAGAAGCAGTGATTTCTTTACGCAGAAATGAAGGACTACATCAACTCAGCTGCATGCAGCTTACTGTATATGAGCAGTGTCTCCTGAAGGGTGAATGCTGTGCTAAATGGGATGATAGAGAGTGTGATGGTGTCAGGGAAAGCTGCAGTGCATCCTCCACAACAGTAGCTCATTATGCCTTTGCAACAAGAATACAATTGGGTATATTTTCCACCATATTTTCCATTTTTAACCACCTAAGAAGATCCCTTCTGCTCACTGCACCTTGTCTTGTCCCACAAGGATGTCCCCAAGTATCAACTTCACTGCCTGGCCCAATGGCAATGAAAGCCAAAGTGGCTGAGCCTTCATGCAAGGAGAGACATTGCTCAGGAGGCAAAGGACATTTATTATGCTATTGCTGATGAACTGACCCCATGCCCCATAAAACAAAGGATTCACAGCACTATCAAAGTCCAGTGAAAATTACTCACTGAAGTTTATTGGTACATCTTTCATCTGGTCCTAGTGAATCTAAGCCAAGGACTCTAAGATTGAGCTGGACTGAACAGCAGAGCCCGTCTGTCCCCCACCAGACTCTAAACCTGCAGCCCTCTCATTGGGTATTGTTTACTCTGTGACTGTAGACCATGTCCTATTGGGCAAGGACACTCTCCCTTTCCAGCCCTTCCACTCTACTTGATGAGCTGCTGTGGAAAGATGCAGAAAAGACAGCTCTTTTGGCAGAGCTGGGATACAGGCATCACACTACTCCCTATAGCAAGCAGATCTCTGAAGAGGTCAGCAACCTACTACAGTCATGAACCCCAGAAGTGATGGTGGGAAGGGAGGTCTGGAGGTCTTCATTCCTAACTCATGCTTGGAGGGGGCCTACTTCCCACCACAGCAGATCAGGGTGGTCCTGTCTTTGTCAAGCTGAGGCTTGGAAACCTGAAGGATGGACCCCTCCCACACACACACTTCACTGAAGACCTTTCCCAGGGCTGAAACACGCCCTCGGGCAAGAATATTGTCCCTATGTCTAACCTGAAAGCCCAAGCTGCATCTTGTGCCCATTGACCCTTGTTGTATCATCTGACACTACCAAGAAGACTTTGACTCTGTCATCCTTTAACCGTCCTTAGGTAGCTATGGGATGCTGTTAGATTTCCTTGGCCACCTTCTTTACAATGCGGAAAGAGCTAAGGAATCTAAATTATGCAGAGACACTCAAGGTTGTCTTATAGTTTTAACACGGATGCAGCTGAGTATCAATGACTATGCCTGTTAACACACCAAATCTACTGAAGTCATTCATTCCCTGGGTAGTCAAGGAACTCCACAGGAGAAGTCATTTGGTGCATCATTCCATACATCAGAAAAGGCTGGGGGCTAGCCAGGTGTGGATCAGCTTTGCAGAGAAGGAACTAGGGATCCTGGTGGACAACAAGCTGAACATGAGCCAGTAATGCACCCTTGCAGCAAAGGCCAATGGTAGCCTGGATTGCATTATGGAGAGTGTTGCCAGCTGGACAAGGGAGGTGATCCTTCCCCTCTACTCAGCCCTGCTGAGGCCACACCTGGAGTACTGTGTCCAATTCTAGGCTTCCCAGTACACGAGAGACACAGACCTGCTGGAATGATTCCAGCAAAGAGCCACAAAGCAACTGGAGCATCTCTCATATGAAGAGAGGCTGAGAAAGCTGCAACAGTTTAGCTTGGAGAAGAGAAGGCTCTGGGGAGATCTTATCAATGTTTTTAAATATCTGATGGGAGATTGTTAAGAGGATGAGGCCAGACTCTTCTCAGTGGTGGCCAGTGACAGGACAAGAGGCAATGGGCAAAACAAGAAACTCTGTCCAAAAATAAGAACACACTTTTTAAAGTGAGGGTGGTTAAGCTTGGCAACAGGTTGACCTGAGAGATCGTGGAGCCTCCATTCTTGGAGATATTCAAAGCTCCACTTGACATGGTCTTGGGCAATCTGTTCTAGCTGACCCTGCTTGATCGGGGGGGTTGGACCAGGTGATCTCCAGAGGTCTCTTCCAACCTCAAGTATTCTGAGATTCTGTGGTCTGCATTGAAAAGGCAATCAACTGATATTAGACAACAGACTGAGTTGAAATGAAGTGATTCACTGAACTCCTAACCACCTTCACAACAAAGCAGTTGACTAACAGGTGAAGGAACTTTCCAGGTGCCAATTTTGGACTATCCTGAAGATTCCACGCTACGGTTCTATATGTAGACCAGCTAGTATATTTCAGTGTGTGGATTAACATCATGGGTGGAGAATATGGCTATTTCAAATACTTTCTAGTCAGCCCCTCCTGCAATATTGATCCAGCTATACTATGAAATACTTGTAAATGCTCAGACGTAACAGTTCAGGGAGTCCGATGCTGTTGCAAGAACCCTGACAACAGAGACTATCATTGCCATGCAGACAGGAAATGACTATTCCGTTTGACAAATTTGATTGCCTGCATGAAAGTTAGCCTATACCTAGATGCCCAGAAAAATCTGTTTGGTTTTTTTTAAACAAACACTCTCTCTGTGTGTATATGTTCAACAGCCAGACTACCAAACCCAAATCCCTCCATCTCTCCTCACAGACTATCTACCTTAGGCTCCTATCCATCCTGGATAACACTACTCCTTTCCAGTTTGTTTACCTTGTGCTTGACCTGAGAAGTCCAGGCTGAGCACAGTAGTACATATCCTCACAGAATCACAGAATTGTTGAGGTTGGAAGGGACCACTGGAGTTCACCTAGCCCAACACACTACTCAAAGAGGGATCAACTAGAGCAAGTAGCTCAGGACTACATCCTGTTGGGTTTTTGAGTATCTCCAAGGATGGAGACTCCACAACCACTCCGGGCAACCTGTTCCAACGCTTGAGCACCTTTACAGTAAAAACTATTTTTTTGTGTTTAAATACAATTTCTTCTACTTGTGCCCGTTACCTTTTGTTCTTTCACTGGATACCACTGAGGAGAGTCTGATTTTGTCTTCTTTACACCCTACCAACAGGTATTTTTACACACTGATGGATCCCCCAGAGCCTTCAGGCTAAGGCTCCAGGCTAAACTGTCACAGCTCTCTCAGCTTCTCCTCATATGTCAGACACTTCAAATTCCTAAAGCATCTTTGTGGCCCTTCACTGGACTTGCTCCAGCAAGTCCATTCCTGTCTTGTACTGGGGAGCCCAGAACTGGACATAGCACTCCAGAAGTGTTCTCATCAGTGCTGAGAAGACGGAAAGAATCATGTCCCTCAATCAGCTGGCAACATTTCTCCTGCGATTCTGTAATACAGGTTAGGATGCCGTTGGCTTTCTTTGCTGCAATGGTACACTACAGTTCATGTTCAACTCATCCATCAGGTCTCCTAGATCTTTTTATTCAAAGCTGTCTTCCAGCTGGTTCATTCCCTGGCTTTACTAGTGCATGGGGTTTCCAGGTCCTCCCCAGGTGCAGGACTTGGCATTTCCCTTTGTTCAACTCCATGAGATTCCTGTCAGCCCATTCCTCCAGCCTGTTGAAGTCCCTCTGAATGGCAGTACAATCATCTCGTGTATTAACCACTCCTCTGAGTTTTGAATCATCTGTGGACTTGCTGCGGGTACTTTTGGCCCCATCATCCAGGTCATTAATGCAGATATTAAACAGTATTACACCCAATATCAACTCCTGAAGGACACTACTAGTGACTGGCCTCCAGCTGGACTTTGTGCCACTGATCAAAACCCTCTGAGTCCAGCTGTTCAGCCAATTTTCAGTCTGTTACTAGCCTATAATTCATCAGTTTGCGTATGAGGACTTTATGGGAGACAGTACTGAAAGCCTTACTAAAGCTGAGATAAACAACAACGACTGTTCTCCTGTCATACACCAAGCCAGTGATCTCATCATAGAAGACTGTTGGGTTGGTCAAGCATGACTTCCCCTTCCTTAATACATGCCGACCACTCCCAATAATCTTCCTATCCTTCACATATACGGAAATGGTATTCAGGATTAGTTGCTCCATCACGTTCCCAGAGACTGAGATGAGGTTGGCTGGCCTGTAGTTCTCTGGATCTTCCTTCTCGCCCTTCTTGAAGATAGGAGTGACATTTGCTTTCTTCCAGTCCTCAGGTACCTCTCCCAGTCGCATGACCTTTCAAAGATAATTGAGAGTAATCTTGAAATGCAATCAGGCAGCTCCCTCAGTACTCATGCGTGCATCCTATCAGGTCTAATGCACTTGTTTATGCCCACTTTGTTTAAATGTTCCCAACTTTATCCTCTTCCACCAAGGATAAGTCGTCGTTCCAGCAGACTTTCCATCTGGTCTCAGGGCCTGGGATTCCTGAAGGCTGGTGTTCCCAGTGAAGACTGAGGTGAAGAACACATTCAATACCTCTGAATTTTCTGTGTCCATTTTCACCAAGTTCCCTGCTCCATTTAGCAGCAGACCTACATTTTCCCTAGCCTTCCTTTTTGCTGCTGATATATCTGTAGAAGCCTTTCTTGTTGCTCTTCATCTCCCTTGCCAGATTCAACTCCAGATGAGCTCTGGCTTTCCTAACCCCATCCCTGCATGCTTCAACAGTGTCTCTATATTCTTCCTGGATCACCTATCCCTGATTCCACCTCTTGTACATTTCCTTTTAATGTTTGAGTTCAATAAGGAGCTCCTTGTTCATCCAGGCAAGCTTCCTGCCACCTTTGCTTGATTTTCTGCACCTTGGGATGGACCATTCTTGAGCTTGAAGGAGGTGATCCTTAAAAATTAACCATGTCTCCTGGAGTCCTCTTCCCTCTAGGGCCATATCCCATGGGATTCTTCCAAGCAGAGCTCTGAACAGGCCAAAGTCTGCTCTCCTGAAGAGACAGTAGAGTTGTGATCCCACTTCTTCCTTTTTTCCCTCCTCGCAGGATCCTCAACTCCACCATCTCATTGTCACTGCAGCCAGCTTTTACATCGCCATACAGTTCTTCCTTGTTTGTAAGCAGGAGGTCCAGCATAGTGCCTCACCTCATCAGCTCCGTGACCACTTGAGTTAGGAAGTTGTCATCAATGCACTCCAAAAATGTCCTGGATTTCTTATGCCCTGCTGTGTTGTCCCTCCATCAAATATCCAGGTAGCTGAAGTCCCTCAGGGGGATCAGGGCCTGAGAAAGTGAGGCTTCTTCCAGTTTTCTGAAGAAGGCCTCATATACTTCTTTTTCCTAATCAGACATTCTGTAGCATATACCTACAACAACATCGGTCACGTTGGTTTGCTCACTAATCCTAACCCATAAGCTCTCAGTTGGCTCATCATCGATCCCAAGGCAGAGCTCCATACATTTCTGCTTCTGTCTCACATAAAGGGCAACTCCCTCTCCTCACCTTCCTGGCCTGTACTTCCTAAGGAGCCTGCATCTATCCACTGCAGCACTCTAGTTGTGTGAGCTATCCTACCAAATCTCTGTGAGATCACAATGAGATTGTAACCCTGCAGTTGCACACAGACCTCTAATTCCTTCTTTTATTCCTCATGCTGCATGCATTAGTGTACAGACACTTCAGAGAGGCACACCTTGTGCTGATTTCCCAAAAAGCATACAAGAGCTTTCCCCATAAGAGCTGTCCTGTAGGCACTTCCTTATTTATGTGCATACACCTGCGGTGGGCTCCTTTCAGTCCAGCCGGTCCAGTTTTGTTGATTATGACGTCCCTCCTATTCACACCACCCCACGCCCTTTGCTTGCCAACCCGGACCATCACTTCCTCACTTGATTAATTGTTTGTCTTTCTCTCCCTCCACTATCTTTCCTACTGTAAATATAGCTTTTAGCTAGTATGTTTGACCCAGTCATTTGCTTCTGATACTGAGACCTAGGAAATCACCCCACAGAGGACAAACCAAAATAAGCTTCCTCGTGTGCTACAAGCAAAATTCTTTGGAATGAGTTTCAGTTCCTTAGGAAGAATAAATATGCTTTTATGGCATAAAACCACTCCCACAAATTCGACTGTCTTTGAGGTACAAATTGCTGCAAGGACCAAATGCACTGCCCCAACTGACACAGCAGGCTTCAAGTTCGTTGTCCAGATCTTATCCAAAGTATTATATGACACTAAGAACTGATTGTTACTTAAATCTTAATGAATTAGCTTAAATCAAATGTGCCAGAAGATAAGAGACCTGTTTCCTTCAAGTGAATTACATTATATTTCTTCTAATCTTCAGCTGTAGTGATAATGCTGGTTCTCTTCACCAAAGTTGACACACAGCCAGAGTAAAGCATCCAAAACATTCAGTTCATTGCTAAACAATAGGAATGCTATGTAAAGGTTATATGTCTTTGTTTGCCAGAGTCAAGACATGAACTTTGGCCACTACTGCTTTGAAGAGGTCAGTGTGCTACTCATTCCCTAAGGGAAACACATTTCAACCAAGCCTCAATCTTTGCTGCTGAAATGCTTCTCAGAACACGAAAAGTCAAAACTCTCTGTGAAAATTTATAAGACCTCTAGGGAGAGCAATGCTCAGTTAGCATTGGATCAGCCACAGTTGTCTGTCGCTTAAGGTAATGAACACCTTCCTGAAATAGCAGGTCAACTGTTAGCAGTCTTACTGAGAGGAGTGAATGGAGTGACTCATTTGCTTATAATACACTTATAAATAAATGAGGTGCAGGGAAAGGAGCCTTTTCATGGATTTTTTTTTAAAGTAACATGTAAACAAGCCTGCTGCCTACTGGCTGAGGAAATATGATCTATCTGGAAGGGTCAGGTCAAGACCGATTGAAATGGCTGCCAACACATTTGCCACTATGCATTGTGACCTAGAGCCAGCTGTCTAACTCCTAGCCTCCTCTGTTTATTCCCCTCTGAGTAAGGTTGATTTAACCTCCCTGCCAATGTGACTCCAACCTAAAAGTACTTCCCTTTCAGCTGATGAGCTCTCTTGTCTTTCACTAACCAGTGATAACCCTCTAGGCAGAGGGGCCAGTCTGTCTATCAGTCCATGACTGGATGGATTGCCCAGACCTTTGCCTGTTCTTTGCATAGCACATAGCTTGTCTGTCCTCTCCAAGTTTGAAAGATTGAGCAAACCACAGGCTCAGTCTAGTGAGTCACTGCTTCAGCTTTGTCGGTTCCAAATAGAGATTCTGCCATGGCTCCTCCTTGTGAAAAGTAGTGGTAAAGGTAAAAAGAATGTCTTATCTGAAGGTCTCTGTGCTCTGACCAAACACACATGTCCTGTGATTTCTTGATAAAATCCACCTGCCCACAAGAAGCAAATAAGTGAAACAGCAAAACTGATGTTTGTTTCCTGCAAGGGTTACACAACAATCACTGGAGCTTGCTTTGTCAGAACTTACCTTCACTTTGCAAACTGACATGATTCAGACCTCTGGGCAAGCTATACTCCTCCACACCCTTGGCCCACGTGAAGCGTAGTCACATCAGGCAAAGTGGTCAGCCCTTCTGAGAGGAAGGAGCAAAGCAGAAAATGGGCTAAGAGTGGTGCAAAGTGCCAGGAGTTCCACTACTCTAATTCCAGCACTGTTTTAGGGAGAGGGCATGCATGCTAGGCCTTTGTCTTGTGCTTCTGCCTCTTCTGCCATGCTAGAACAGAGGCAAAGACCAGGAGTCCAGGGCTCTTCTAATCAGTACTGCAGGAGCTGGAGCCAAAGTTCAGCAGGTCCTGAGACCTCCAACTATTAGCTATCCCACAGATATAGTTTTGGTCATTTTCTCTTTCACATAAACCTCCCTAGGAAAAATCCAGATCAAAGTAAAAGAATGTAGAAAGGAATCCCCAGGCCATTCTTGCCAGGCTCTCTAGGTCCCATCTTCAATGTCCATCCTTGGTGGCAGGTGCTAACCAAAAAACATCCAGGCTACCCCAGCCAAAAGGATCATGGACCAATTCTCCACAGTTATGACTCCCTTAATTTTGGGAGTCATTAGCTTCCACAGCCAGCTATATACACTGCAAGGATCTGCACCTGAAGCACAAGAGAGTAATGGCTCCACCAGGATCCACTGTGGAACAGGAAACCAGTATCCTGGAGGAAGTCCATCTGTTGCCCTCACTGGGGACTGCAGGAATTCAGAATTCATGCCTTTGGAAATCAAGCTCGGAAGCACAGCAGAAGAGCAGCACAACCCCCCCACCCCCCGCCCCACAGCAGATGTCTTTAAATGGATTATGAAATTGCATGTTCTGTTTGCATGGTGTCTGGTGAGTGATGTTGCCAGGTTTGGCTGTTTTCCCCCTCATTCCTCAGTCTCTGTTAGTCCTGTGAGTCATGTTGTATCAAAGATTCAAGGAAATGAGAGTAGATCCAGGTGGATGATTAATTGGAGAGAGCAAATATTGTGGTGTTGCCAGCACCTCCATATGAAAGTGGCGTGTAATCAGGAATTTCATGAGTATATTCTCCAATGAGCTCAGCTGATACAATTTCTTTTCCACCTCCCTTGTTGCCCTCTGCCCTCACTTCAGCCTTTTCCAGCAAAGATGGTCAGTGTTCAAAGTTTCCTCTTCCCTCCTCTACTATTCCTAGAGTTCTGCTATACCATGCAATGGGAATGAGAATTCTTGCTATTCACTCATTTGTGACAGCCAGTCATGTTGCATCCCAGTTTTCCTCAGTATGTAAGCCAGTGAGATTACTGCTAGATTGAACTAAGACTCTCAGGAGCTCCCAGACTGAGCCACTCCTCATTTGCCAAGGTTTCATACTAGAATGTCACATTAATTCATGGCAAAGTTTTGAGAGGTTTAAGGCATAAAATTAGGGATGTCTCTCAGACTGAGCAGTCTCTAGTGTGGTAAGAAGACTCCCTATCCAGGCCACTTTTTTGAACAATGGCTGGTCCATGAATGGATGGAATGGATGAGACCATGGCACAGTCTGCCTTTCTTGGTGAATTTCCTTGCAGGGGCAGTACTGAGGCTTGATGGATGAACTGCTTTGATTTCCAGTTTCAGTCCCTGCTACAGAACTTTCTAATTAAATCCACTTATGTTCCAAGGCTTGCAGCCACTATCACAAGGGAAGCTCAGTGTTGATGCAGGGCAGCAGCCAGCTGGAAAACAAAATCAAAATCAGTGATTTCCACTCCATGACCTGCAAGAGTATTCATTCTGTTGCAAAGAGAGATGTTTGAATCATCTCCCTGAAAAACAAGAAGTTTCTTGCCTTTGTTCCATTCTATTTTCATTTCTTCTGCTCTTTCCTTCAACATACTCTTTCCTTCTATGTTCATCCTGTCAGTACATAGTTCTCTACATTTTCTGCTCACCAGAGAGTGTAAGTTCAGGTGCTAGTGTTGCAGCTGAGAGGTCTGTGCATTGCCTTTGGGAAGATGCTTGCAAAGACAGGCAAGCTCTTCAGTCCCACCAGTACCTTGCCTCAGATTACCAGTACAGTGCATATCCCTGAAGATTTGTCTTAAAACCTTCCAGTGTTTTGTGTGAACTTTTCCTCATGTCCGATTTGGCATGGCTATATTCTCCAATGTCCTTGCCTCCCTGTCCCTTTCAAGGGGTGACAAGAGGCAGGCCTCAGGAAAAGCTTTCTTCTGTTCTATGCCTATATGTGCTTTTAGGTATGTCTGGTCAGACCTGTTTCATTCCTCTGTTTCATCTCTTCTGCCATATTCCCAACTTCCAGATACATCCACAGCCTGTGGAGCCTTAGAGTAGACAAAGCAGACTACCAGGTTTGGTATCTCTGAACCCCAGACCCAGGCATCTCATTCATGTCTTTTTGTCTGCGATTACTGCTCTACTACCAACACTTAAGTGAAGCATGTGTACCCTGCTTTCTCCAGACTTTCTGAAACCTGAACTTTCCCCAGTTCCTTGAGCTGTGCTAGGGAATTGAGATGGGGAAGACCATTTCAGTAACTGTTCTGGCATAAGCCACTCACCACAGAGAAAAGCAGCTGCTTAGAATGAGGAATGGTATTAACTGCACATGACTTGTGTGCCAAGGCTCAGCTGCAGAGAGCTCTCCTGTTATTTAAGAAAATTGGTTGCTAGGTTTCTTTCCCTCTCTCACCCAGGTGTGTCCTGGCATGGACACTTTATTCCTCAATAGCAAAACTCTCAGTAGTGACTTCCTTCAAGTGTTTTCATTATCATCTTGTTTAGAGAGGATTCATTTTGCAGAGAGGCAAGGCAACAGCACAGCACTGATGACTTACTTGGAGACCGTCACTGCTCTTTCAGCACTATACATGACAGAAGCAGACAATACAGGAGCAGACAATGCATTTTTTTCCCATCTAGCTCCCAGGGGATGAATAACTTGCCTGCCTCTGAAAAAGGGGTCTCCATCAGAGCCAGGCAAAGTTTGACTGGCTACTCAAAATTTGACTAGCTGAAAAAAAGACTTCACCCTTCAGCACTCTTCTGGTTGGGTTGTGCAGCAAGTACACCCTGATACCCAAGAGGCTCACATTCACTGGGAGGTTTGAAACAAAGAGCCTTTTTCTCACAGCTGGCTCTGTTGTGTGATGAGCTGGAAATTCTCCCCCTGGTTCTGGTATCTACTCAATGGGCTCTGTCGCAGAGCTACACTGTTCTCACAGGGAAAACATTTTTCTTGGTGTCCGTTGGAAATATCTTTTGTTGCAGCTTATACCTATTGCTCCTTTTCTTTTCACCCTGAAGAGTATTTGCACCTCTGCAAAGAGCCTGGCTCTGTATTCTCTGTGACCTACCCTCCTCTTTAGACAGTGGAAGACAGTAATTAGATCTCCACTTTATTTTCCTTTCTCCAGGCTGAACAAGTCCAGTTCCCTCAGCTTCTCCACATTTGCCATGTAGGCTGTATGCCATGTGTTTGGAACTAGGAATGACCTAGCAGATATGGATATTACTTCTTTTCTTCTGTGATGTGCCCTGCCCTTTGAGCTAAGGAGTAGCAAGTGACTATATTTGCCCATGGGTAAAGGAGTCATTAAAGACTAGGAACAACTCCAAATAAGGATAGCAATGTCCTAAAAGCTAGAGTATGCAGTATGAAAATCTGACCTGCAGCCCTGGAGAAAACTCTGAGGAGAGGTTCTCAGAACATCTCAAGATCTTCTTTGGAAGCCTCAGCAGTAGATGGGCAGTCATGACAAAGACTACTTCCTATTTGAGAAAATGGGCACAGGAAGGAGCAAGATTGTGTCCCAGGAAGGAGTTAGAGACTCTGATACAGGAAAAGCAGTGTTCTGCCACAGTGATGGATCCAGCATCAGCCCAATTGCTTCTCAAGAACGAATAAAAATGTTGATACAAGAACAACATGCTGTGCTATCCTGAATAAGAAATCCTTGGGTTTGGATCCTTGATAAGGTTGTGTCTGTTTGTTCCATATGCCTCCAAAGAGGGCAGCTATGTTCTGATAGTGTTTCTCACACTGCTGACCAGGCTATGGGAGAGTACATACCTGTCCTGGGAGGCACAGGTGGTGTGACAGCCTATTTCCATTAAATGGTAATAGGCAAGGCCAAGCCCTAGGCAGAGGACTTTAGAAGACAAAGCTGCAGCCTGCTCAGACTCAGGAAAACACATGGGCCTGGCATGACAGGAAGCAGGCACAGCATGCAATGAACAGCCATGGAAAGAGATCTGTCACTGTACAGAGAACTCCAGGAGAGCACCTCCTGGAGCAATCCCCATCATTTTGTGAGGAGGTGTAAAACCAGCCTCATTTATAAGGCTCTCTGTGTCACATGTCTGTTGCACAGAGAGCCTGTACCACACCCAGTTTTCACCAGGGGAAGATCTTCCCAACACCCAGTTACAATTTGAGGCTTGCAGTAGAAGACTGTAATGTGGAAATGAGGCAGAGATATCTAGAACACAAGCAATATCCTAAGGCCATGCAACAACAGAGAATTATTGGCTTAAACTCCCAGGAGATCCTGGGATGGGGTCACACAACACAAGAAGGCAAAACATACCTCTAGTACTTCAGGGAAAGATGAAAGAGAAATAACAGCCCAGAAGCCATATGAGGTATCAGGAGGGAAAATACATTTCTTCCTGGCCTTGTACTGGAGTTTTACTACAGTACTCCTGACACAATGGCACTGTGTTGCCTCTCCCACAGAGGCCAAAGAGTCTTTGAGCCAGGGCAGTGAGGTCCTTTGCTGGCAGTTTCTCCTCTTACCTTTTCCATAGAAAGACTAGGATCCAGTGCTGTCTGTTGGAGCCCATCCAGACATGGTGCTTGGTTACAGCAAAGTACATTAGGATGGATCATCTAGCTCTCTGTGCTTCATTACCCCTATCTTCCTTGACACCAGCCCTCTCCTCTTCCAGAGTCAGCAAAAGACTGGAAGGAGATGCACCTCCCCTCCTGTGAGTGTTCACTCTAGACCACCAATTGGATCCTCTTCACCTACCATCCAACCTATAGATCTTCAGCTGTCCTATGCCTGTGCATGCTGCATCTCATCCAAGTACAGAGCAAAGGGAAAGAAGGGAAACGCAAAAGGTGTCTTGAGTCATCTGTGGAGGTCATGTTGTCCCTACCTCATCCCATTTCATACCCATGCACTCCTGAGTGCTGCCCCTTGAAGAAGGGCAGCAGGAGGGAGCATAAGAGCCTGGATGGAAAAAGAAATCATGTATACCCAGTTCTTTGTGTGGCATGCTCATTTCCAAGCCTGGCTTGCTGTGAATGTGAGGCTGGACTCCTCTAGTGGCTCCCTGTAAACTCAGGAGATAAAACACCTTCAGCATACACCATTTCCCTTGCATAACTCACGTAGCCCTCAGGCAACACCACATCACAGCTGCTGAGCTTTAGGGACAAGGCCCTGCAGCTGTGTACCACAAAGGCTGATGGGTTAGGTATGCCTGGAGCTAAGGCTCTGAGGGTCAGATGGTTGAAGCCTTGGGATCACAACATGAAGGTTAGAAAGGAGCAATCAGTGAGCCCATCTTTCCTGGTCCCATGTTCAAATGGATTAAACATACATAAATTCATTGTCCTTCTCTCTAGCTTCTGCCCAGGATGATCCAGTTTCAAGGATGCTCAGAACACAGGAACATCCAATTTCATAACCTACTCCACTCATTTCTGGTGGTATAACAGCTCCCAGGTCTGGAGTGGCCTTCCTTGAGATACTACAGGGTGACTGGCATTTTATATGCATGGGGTCCTCTCTGAATCCGGGACAGTATTCRGCTTTTGAACAGGGTTAGCCATGCCTGGCTCTTATCTCCCAACACCTTTGGCTACCATTACCCAAAATGACTGCCCAGAACAAAGGGCCTCTAGGTTCCTGTTAGCAGGTCCCTACTAGTGATGGCAGGAGGAAATCAAATTAATGTGCTCATCCCATGGCCAAAATCAAGCATCTTCCTCAGGAAATGTAACCCAGTGTCTAATACTCAAAGTGCAACAGCTGGCATGTTCAGGATGGATGCAGGCTGTCCACCAGCTGATTTCACTGTTAGGCTGTAAGCTTCACTGGGACTGTAAAAACTTCAACAGTCTGTTTCCTGATCTCAGTTGCTGGAAACAAAACAGCGATGTGGTAAAATCCTACATCCTGACTGTCTTTTGCCTTTCTGACAGGATTCCAAAAAAGAGGGGGAGCCCAGAACTTATTTTACCTGTCCGTGATGACAATGGACAATTGTTTAGAGCTACGCAAGGATCTTACAGTGAACAATAAAGTAACCAAAAGCAGGCTCTGAGTGAACCAAAATCTCTAGGAAATTAGGGCTCAATGCTAGGCATACTACTGCCTGAAAATCACAGCTTTTTAGAGAAATTTATAGTGAAGATCCCCACCTATTTTTCATGCTTTGCTTCCTAAGATGAAAAACAACTTATTTCTACAGTTCTACTATGATGAATCTTATGTTATGTGAGGGCTGTCAGAGGAAGCACCAAATGTACTAAAATAAATGCCAGTGGAATGCAGCAGAATAGAGTGAAAAGATAATTGGTTCTAATTAAATAGTCAAAACAATATTTAATTTATGAACAAATTACAGATAAATAAGGGAGATTATGCCAGGCTCAATGAGGCCTCAGTAGAGCAACTAAAGTTTGTATAATCGTCTTAGTGGGGAAAAAAAAAATGCTTCTGGGAAATCCTGTTGAAGCCAATCGCCTTTTCTGTCCAGGGCACAGTTCATTAGCTTGACAATCATAAGCAGCTCCAGGGGCCCTGTTCTACCCAGATACTCAGTCCTACAAACTTACAAGCAATACTGAAAGTTTCTACGGACTACACCAAATAAAGGACTGGCTCCAGGTAGTGCTGAGTGATTTCCATAGACAACTGAAACTATGAGGTGTAAGGCCAGAAAGAACCGTGTTAATGAAATGAAGTTTCTCAGGATATAGGGCTTGGGACCTCTTGAGAGGCTGTTGTAAAATAGAGTAGAGCCCTGGCCCCAGGGCTGGCTGTAGCAAGGAATAGGGTTGCACAGAAATTTCAAATGATGAGTCAGGCCTTTCTGCAATTCAACAGGTGAGAATGTCACACTTGAGCCCCTACTTGGTGTGTACACAACTTTTCTCAGCATAACCCTGGCAGTTCTGCCTCTCTGCTGTGTCTGTCATGCTTATTACGCTAGTCACAGTGTCATGCAAACTGCGTACATTGACCATAGTGGTCTTGGGAACATGAGGCTCTCTTCACATTATGAAAGCACTGTGCAAAACCCAGCAATTCTTCAATTCATTAAAGGTACTCCAAGTGCAATGGAGAAAAAGAGCAATGGGCCAGTCACGTGTTTTGCTCCCTATTTTGAATATTACTGGTGTATTGACTGCTGCTGTCCTAGAATCACTGAATACATACAGTGGCAGAAAGGAGCTGTGCTCCCAAAAATCACAAATGAGTATCAGGGATAAACTGTTCCAGGCAAGATATCTGCAGCCTAGCTTGCTGAAGGTTATGACTCTCCCTGCTTTTGGTTAAGCAGAAGCTATAGAACTCTCCAGGCTGGATTAAGCTGAGTGCATTTATCAGCAAGCAGCTAGGAGAAGAGAAACCCCTATGCAATGTAGATTAGAGTCCCTGAGCATCACAGTCCCAGCTGTCTTTTGCATCAACAAGTCTTGCAAGTCTTAATTTTGAAAGGGAATGGATTCACCTCACATTTGCTGGAGAGGATCTGATTGATTAGGTCAGCCTGGAACCACTGTACAAAGCCCGCATGAGCCAATTATCTCTACTCTAAAGGCATAAATGCAGGCTGCACTAGGACAAAAACTAATTTTTCTAGGAAAGTTGCAACTAGCTGTATTCAAAGCTTTCACTATGTTGTGAAAAATAGATATCCCAGAGCTATTTCAGTCTATAAATGTGGCCCTAGTCCTGTGGTGTTGTGGGTCAAACATTAGGTTCTGCACATACAGAAAAATGAAACATTCTTTTGTCTCAGAACACCGAAATACCCAAAGCCCCACTCCCAGGAGCAAGTCTGCTGGAGAAATATAAATGGATTCACATTTGCTCCATCATAGGTGCCTCAGCATAGCTTCCAAAAACCAAAACCCCAAATTAGTTCTGGTATCACTAGAGTTGCTACAAAACCCACCCAAAAGGTTGGTACCAGAGCTGTCAGTAAATGCAAACAAGGACCTAGTCACAGCTTGTTTCTGTATGCATCCACCGAGGCAGATAAAGCAACTGGGAGTTTCCTGGGAGCTGTAGATCCATGAGGTTAGCATACAGTCTCCATCTTACAGCCCAGAATTCATGACCATCTGCAGAAATCAACACATGACTGTTTCTGGGAAGTGATTACGGTTATCAATAAGATAGAATTAACAAATGCCACTGCAACTGTTCCTATGTGTCTTATTATTAAAAGAAACTCTTATGTTTGTACTGGCACTTGTCTTCTGCTTTTCATGGTAAAGGAGGTATGAGAAGGATTTGCTTGCTTTCTGCATTACAATCACAAGGCCAAAAGGTCACCAGAAGAATTTAATACAAGATATCACCCTCCTGTACCTTTAATACAGCAAAGCTTGTGGAGGGGTGGAGCTTAAGTATGAAAAGTAAAATTATAAAAGAACCTCAATAGGTATTATTACAAATAGGTTAACATTTTTAAGTGTCTTTGAAACGTTTTCCTCTACTACGGAAACATTACACGTGCACATACAATAACTTCCCCAAGAAATTAGGACTGCAGCTGAAAATACTAAAAAACGGGCTATATTGGAATATAATCTCCTCTCTCTCTCTAGATGAACATGCACACATATGTGTATATGTGTGTGTAGATATATAAAAGTATGTGTATATATGTGTGTGTGCATGTGTGCATGTATATATATGTAGACACGCACAGACACACACACTCTCTAAAAATAACAAAATATAATAGCATTTCCAGATGATCAAAGAAATAAAAAGAATCTGAGGAACACTGCAGTTCATTACATTTATGGAACAATGTTGTTTTTCAGTATTATTGGTATCAAACTGCCTTAAGTTTAGCTACTTCTTCCTTTATCAAAGCCACTATCATTTTTTAATGGGAAGAGTGGCTATAGTCTTCAGCTATTCATCAGACACTGTTTCAGGAAGAAATCTTTATATCAGATCAGCCCTTGTAGCTGTTAAAATATAGTTAATTTGTGTCTAACCTCAATCAGAAATTAAAATGAGAAAGACATATTATCTGTTTTGTTTTGTTTTGAGGGTTTTTTTTGGTTTCCTCACTTCTCTTCACTATATATTTCCTTTTTGGAACGGAAGCTACCTTCTCTGAAATACACTGATTTCCAGGCTGACTGCTTTGTAAAGTGAACGTTTATTTGCATTGATCGCACACCAATTTATACTGTGGTCCGGATGAGCTGTGCCCAAATGATGACAGTATTCAAGGACATAATTGCACTTCACAAAGCCTATTTTTGCAGACACTGCCAAAAGTGAATGTCACATTTATATTCCCCTCATCTCAATTACAAATTGTTCCATGGAAAATTTCAGTACCAGCAGTTTGGTGATTTATCTCATCCAGACTACACAGCACAGGTTACATGACTGACAAAAACTAGACTGTCCAAATTGTCAGGGTTCTTCACTCCCCTCAGACTAATATAAAGCAACAAATAGCCTTAATTATACTTGATGGAGAAATCACCATAACAAGAAACTTCCTGGGAACTTCTCAGCTACTACTTTTCTATGAGCTGTGCCAGGGAAGGGCAGGATTTGGAGTAAGAAGATTTTGCTTCTACTTTCAGGTGAAAAATATGTAGCAGTTTCTTTATGACTGAAACCATCTTGATTAAGATAATATTTCCTGTAAGGGGAATATTTACTGTAGGCTCTGTCACACTGTGATCAAAATTTCAACCCTACAAGGATTTTTTCCAGATAAATATGTCTTGGGAAAGGGCTTTTCATATCCTAAGGAGTGAAGCTATCTCAAATAAAAGCAAAAGAAATAAATACTTAATCCGTCTGGATAACTTAATTTAGCCCAGTTATATGATTCTCAACATGATCTGAGCAGAGCTTGGCAATGGTTGTGAGACACAGCAATACCCAATTTATTCTTATTAATTTTTATTTATGCAGGAAAGGGCTCTGTTTTGGAGAATCAGAAATCACTTTCCCTACCACAAAGACAGCTGAGCTCCATTGTTATCCTAAAGATCAAAACAGAATGAGAATCTGCACATGAAAGTTTAAGCAGGAGAAATTTAGGCGGAGTTAAAAGCAAGTCATTTTAACTGTAGGAGTGTTTAAACCACCAGTACCATCTTCCTATGGCTTTGCTAACACCTTCCTCCTTGACATTTTAACCCCAAGAATGTTGGGTTTTTGTTTGTTTTCTTTTCAGAGATTGTTTCAAATGAGAGTGAATTCAGGGAGCAGCTCTATGTGTCATATAGCAGTTCTCAACTAGCTGCTCAGTTTGGGACCTTCCAGCCTTTTAATTTTGTAATCTGTGTTTTGCTCATGGTCATGAGGGCGTATCAAACATACTAAAATTCTCCCTATGTGTCCACTGTGGTCATCCCCAACAGAGGGTACAGCACCCCATCTTTCAGAACAAAATGGCAGCTCAGGAGACAGGTGTTTTGTACTGTGGGTCCTCCAGGACCTGAACCAGGGATAGTGTAGGACCTCCAGGCACTGCATTTTGTCATAGACAAATGGTTTTAAAGTCATCACCCCACCTCTCCTTGCTGTGCGTGACAAAGACTGGTAAGTGATTCTGAGGAAGAAAAGTCCTACAGGACTTACTCCTAGACACAAGAACCCACAGTGTTCTGGGGTATTGATCAGGTGGCCAAGAGGTTCTGAACAGAACTTAAAAGTCTCTGTCTGCCCTAAGCCTTTGAAAAAAGGTCAGATCTAGCTCCAGATACTTTTCCTATGCTCTTAAGTACATGGAGTATTTTCATCAGAAAAGCTATGAATAACGTCCATGCCATTAAACACCTAACTCTTCGCAGATTCCAAGTCTGGCACTCAGGTTTGTGGTCTTTGAGAAAGCTGCAGTTAGAAGATGTATGGGAAAGTGCAGAAGGATGTCAAGGAGATAGGCGATGGAAGCTAGCCAGACCGTTCTGTGGGAAAAGGAGCCTCACAGGGCATGTTGACCCATAGCCATGTAGCTGGGCCTATGCCAGCGTGGCACTGCACCTGGGCTTTGACTTGAGATTAGCGATGAGCTCAATGTGCTTTCTGCGCATGTGTACAGTACACAAAACCCACATATAGTGCCCCCCCTCGGCATTCCTTGCCATGGACCAACACTCAGCGGTGCCAGGGACTCTCCCACTTTATTGCCTTGGTCGGGAAATTGCTGGGGAAGCCCTGCTCAGACGCAGAGGTAATAAACACCCAGTATCGACCTTAGTGTGCCTTGTGTTTGTGTATCTGTCCCTGCCGGGAGTCCAGGCATTGCCCCTGCCAGACCCTTACAGAAGGTGCCAAGGAACAGGGGTAATAGGCTTCCCTTTTCAGTGGCTTTGCTTTACAATTCCATTTAAAACAGTGCCAAGGTTCCACAACATTCTTTCCCTTTCTCTAATAATCTTTCTGTGATCTGGATTAGATAATGAATTCGTTGAAAGGACAGGATGGGTGTTTGCCTCATGTGCTTTGTGACTGTCTGTATATGTGCATTTCTGGGTTAGTTCATTATCACAGGACTGCGCAGAAATCATTCTAACATTGTGACACAGCCCAAGTTCCCCCAGGTACTGAAATCTGTACTTCTTTCATGAATATGAAGCTGAACTCCCTCAAACTCACTTTGGGGCCTTCATATGCCCAAGTATCTGTCCTGAAAGACAAATGCAGTGCTGTGCCCCTTCCAGTGGGAAACCTAGTGCCCTGGTAGGAAACAGAGCTTGCAGGCAAATGAGCCACTGTGTGACAGAAAAGGATATAATGGAAAGTAAAATCCATGAGGTAAAACTGAACCACAGAGTGAGCTGAAGTACAAATTAAAATGAGCTCATGAATATATTCTTTTGCCTTAGGCTGGTGGGGGGCTGACAGTAAAGACAAAGGCTGAATCACATCTCTGGCATTTACGTGAGAGCTATCTCAGTGTTTCTATACCTATATTCTATACTCCCACCCCATACAAACTCAAGGAATCTCTCAGAGCACAGCCTGAGGATAGCAGGCTTTTGTGATTAGTTACAGACACCAGGCGGAAACTGGGCTTGATTCCAGCTACATGTGCTCAGGTCAGCCTCTTGATTATCCTTTGCTTAGTGGTTGGATTGTACTAATGCAGTCACACGGCTTTCGGCTGACTCAGAGGACAAAGCAAGGTCTGATGCATGGACCACATTGTATTCAATCTCCACAGATGACTGAAGGATGTCCTTTTGTAGAGCACAAAGGAAAAGCTTGGATCATTTGGTACATATAGGGGAGTCCGAAAGAGGTTATAACTGCTGACTACAATTACATGGGTAGTGGAAGACCAGGGAAGGGCCAGATCCCAAAAGTAAGCATCCCAGGGCCTACAATCCTTTATATGCTGGTAACAGATTGCACAGAGAGTTAGGAAAAGCCTTCCCAAAGCTGACTTGTATCCTCTTTTGCTGTCTGGGAGGCATACTGTGACACAAACCAATTCTCACTGTCTAAAATTCAACATATTTCAAGATGCTGAATGTAATGTTGGTGATGTTGACCTCCAAAACAGAGGGGTTATGAGTGTTGTCCCCTAGACCCACTTTACTTAGGAAAGCTGTGACATCATGGCACCACATATTATCTCCGGTCCCATCTTCTAATCTGTTTCACAGCATGTGATAGCCTTCTCTGTGAACCTGATCTCACACCACCCCCATTGGAGACCCCACAGAGCAGGGTGACCTGACAAAGGGGAAAGTCTCTCTGGAAGCACCAACACTAAACACAAGAATAAACTTTTTTATAGTGAGAATGGTCAAGTATTGGAACAGGTTGCCCAGAGCAGTTGTGGAGTGTCTATCTTTGGAGATATTCAAAACCTGATTTGACAATATCCTGAGCAACCTACTCTAGTTGACCCTGCTTTGAGCAGCAGGGTTGGACTAGATGATCTCCAGAGGTCCCTTCTAATTTCAACTATTTTGTGATACTGTGAAAATAAATTCTGTAAATAACTTCTTCAACTCAGGTACAAACATTAGGATTTTTGAGTCATTATATCAAATCTGCATTACCTACAGCAGAGGCCAAAGAAGATGTGAGCACCAACAGATAATTACAGGATATGTCACTGGCATTTTAAACAATCTGGGCCTTCACAGCTGCATGATGAGGAGACTGTCTTGAATAGATGAGCTGTGCATTGATGAAAAAGCCAAGAGAATTTTCCTGGCAGAAGAAATCTTGTTCCCTTTCTCAGCCAATACCTGTTCTCTCCAGAGCTACCATTCCTTCAAAAGTATAGAGGGACTATTGTTATGTCGTGCATAAACAGTGGTTATTGTTTCTTTAACTGTGCAGTTAAAGGCAGTCAGGATGAAGCAGGGAAGATTTGCATGTAGAAAGCCTCTGCTATAAAGGAGAGAAAGAGGCAAACCGTGTCTGTATAGCACAGATATCCTTGCCAGAACAAACTGATTGTGTGGGAGTCCTTCAGGTCCCACATTTAAGCCCTGAGAAATGAAGGGCCAAAACCAAGGAGGTGCCAGTCCTGTATAAAGCTGATCCAGGATGTGGTCAGCCTTCCTCAGTCTCCCCACTTGCTCTGTGTTAGCTATCAGAAGCGGCAAACAGGTGCTTAAAGAAAGCAGTTATGTGGGTAACAGGTAACTTAACCACCCGATGGGTCATCAAAGGTTGAAGAATTGCACCTCACTATTCCTATGCTTAACCCAATAACCTGTAATACATTCCACAAGCATATCCTATCTTAGGTCATTACAACAGCAGAAAGAAATAAGGGTCTAGTTTCTTGCTGGAAATTACCTGTCCTGAGCTCCCAGCTTCTGATTACTCTGTGATGTTTTCCCTCAGACATCAGAGAGCCCCGTGGCACCTGTTTTTTGCTTTCTTGGCTGTTCTCAGGGGCTATCATAAAATCACCTTGCAATTTCCTTTTGGATAAATTTAACAGACTGATCTCTGAATCACTTGCTGTCTGTATTTCCCCCAATCAGGAAAGGATGGTCTCTCAAGATTCAAAAATTCAAGAGGTAAAACTGAAATGAGGGAGATTCTTGTATTTATTGCATTTGTAGTTGCAGTCATTTCACTCAAACTGCTGATGAAAGTGTCATGAGAAAAAAAACATAACTTAAGGGACTACTTCACACAGGAGAAATGGGAATAAGAGAAATTGCTTCAAAATCCCAGCATTTCTGGCAGAACATTACTTGTTTTGTCTGTGTACTGCCACAAATGGCAGTCAAAGCAGGATCTATTACTGACCGTTACGATCTGATTGAAAATCCTTAATCTTTGGGTCATTCCTTTCTGTCATTCCAGTGAACTAGGAAGCACCATATTTGTAGGAAGTATCAGTAACAGCTATCTGCTGGCTATGAAAGCTGCCAGAGTCAGTATTTTTTCATTCCAATTGACAATTTCCCGGGGGGAAGTTGGAAGTTCTGACATAATCATGTCAGCACCCAAACATAATAGCTACACTTTAAACAGTTTGTAAATCTTTGGTTGGACAGAAGTTGAAGAGCCTTCCTGCAGCAGAGTTAGAAGGTCCTCTTTTTTCTTTAACTCTACTGCTTAGTTCCTGTGCACTGTTTTTTTGATGTCACATCATTTTTGTCAGACTGATTTATGAGAGATCATGTTTTTCTGTGCTGACCAACTCCAGCAAACAGATTGTGTCACTTATGCTGGGAGAAGGTCATCCCACACAGAAGCCAAATCTTTATCTATTACACAACATCATCCATGGAAGACACCAAAATGATCCTAATGGTACATATTGTGCATGACTTTGGCAATTCTCACGCAGGAGACTGCAGAGAAGTTTACAGAGGCCAATGAAGACCAAATAAAGAAAACTGTATTCCCTTTTAGGACCTATGCTCTGTAAAGAATTACAAGCATGATCTCATGAAATTTAATTAAAGTGTTAGCTAGGTAAAAACAACTCCAATGGATGAGGGAGAGTGTCAATTTATATATCAGAAACTTGGCAAAACAAAGCTCATTTAAGATTAAGGGGTGTGTAAAGAACAAAGATGAACTGTGCCCATCAAATTAATGAAGTAATCTGTGATGTAGTGAAATTCTCTTCCCTGCTTTCATTAATCAAAAGTTGTTGCTACACACCTCCATGGCAAGGATGCACATAGATCCCAATAAAAACATTATCACTGGGAATATGAATCCAGGCTAGTTCAGGCAAACAAAAGAAGCCATCACTCAGACAAGGCTTTTGAAATGGTGTGCTGATGCAGGGTTTTAAGGAAAACAATCCTCCAGATAAAAGCTCTAATTATTATAAATGGAGGTCTTGTAATTGTACATGCATTTGAAGCAGCTATGTTAGCTGATAAACGATCTATTCAGAAAGACCTCTGCAAGTACAAAAAGCTAGTGTAGCTTCAAAAGGTCTGCTGGAAATCTTGAAAATCTTACTTCTTGGAGGTGATTTTAAAGAATAAAACTGTCACATTTTTATTATTTTTATTATTGTTGTTGTTGTTTTTGCTATTTTTTTTTTAATTGCTACTAGTACTACTACTATTGCTCCTACCAGTGCTTTCATTTGCCTTCCTCTGTATGGTATCAAGATGAGACAGGTTGTTTTCGTTTTTTTTTTTCCCCTACAATTATAATTCATCATTTATCTTTCTTTGAAGTTACTGCTGGTCTTTTGAATGGGTCTTAATCTGCTTTGATCTTGCTGGAGGTCTGACTAGGAACTGGTGATGGGAGCCCACAAGTAACAAGAAATTAGATCAGTTTTAGAGACCTGAAAGGGAGTTTCTTCATGTTATTCATTGTTCCCTCTCCCAGAAAAGTAGAAACTGACTCCCTAGCCCACCAAAAGGAATAAATTTTCCCCAGCAATGTATTTCTTAAGTGTCTGACTTCAAAATTAAATGTTTTGCTGTCTGTATATAAATCCCTCTGCTTCATTGTGGTGGCATTTCAATACACTGGACAAATCGACCAGGAGAACAAATTAGAGCTGGAATTCCTGCAGTTTGTCAGGTGCTGGCACAGCTCTTTCACAGCACAAATACAGGTATTGCAAGCCAAACAGCATGTTCCATAACACCCTGCCAAGACTACCTGGGCACAATCAGAGAGAATAGGTCAGTTTTCACATTGTTGGGATTTACAGTCTTTACAGCGTCTTGTTTATGCTTCCCCCTTTAATTATTGTCCCCTTTTCACTGAAAAGGTCCTTGAACTGATAACCTTGGTAATGCAGACACTGTTATGTTCCACATATCCCTACAGAAGGGAACTCCTAGTCCAAGCCCCTGCACAAAGCAGGATCAGCTGTGATGTCAGACCAGGTGGCTGAGGGCTTCATCCACTTCAGTATTGAAAACTTCCATGAATGGAAACTGCACAAACTCTCTGGGAAACCTGTTCCAGTGCATCTGGAATCTGCCATCTGAGGATAGACTAAATAAATCAGATTATCATATTTTGCCCTAGAAAAGGAAGGCCTGAAGAAAAATGTGACAGTGGCCTATAAAATAAAAAAAAACATGTGGAAGGTGAGTAGGGAATTCACTAAGTCCCCCAGCACAAGCAGTAGGAAAATAAAATCCCAGCAATTCAAGGCTTCAAGCTTAAAAAAAAAAGAAAAAGGAGTCTGTCACCTCGTACACAAACCAGGAACCAGGAGTTTCTGGTTTCTATGGAATATATGCCACAAGGTGCTGGGGAGGCCAAAGGATAAACAGCTTGAAAAGGAAGTTAAATAAATTCATCATGGCATAAAAGCAACTATCCCAGCTCCAACCTAAGGTTTCATAGATTTGTTTTTTGTCCCTCAACTCATCCTATACCAGTTGTCTATGGTAATGGGGTTCCACGTGTGAATCTACATGACTTGGTGAGACCAGGGAGATAGCTATTGGCTGTCAGGTCCCCATGGACAGACTATGATCCTTACTCTAGCAGCTGGCTGGAAGCTCAGACACTTGTCTCCCATGACACGATCTGACTAGCAAACAATAACTGCATCTCTCATGCCAGTGTTAGCCCACAGAATTGACATGTTACAAATGAGGCACAGGAGAAGGCTGAGCCTGTGCAGTGCTCTGTAGACAGCTGTGGGTGGTGTTCTCCTGTCCCCACACAGTTACAGCAGCAGCACATCATGTTGGCTTATTGGGAGTCTATGCATGTTGGGGGAGTGACACATAAATGAATGGCTTGTAGAATGAGGAAGGGGTTGATGGATTCTAGCTCCAGGGCACATGGCTGTGTCCTCTCTTGTGTTAAAGGTCATGGAGTCACATGGGGAACAGTTGTGACAGGCACTGCTGGACCCTACCAGAGTAGCAGGGACAAGTCTGGAATTGAAGGAACAATGGCTGATAATCTAGTGTCAAACTGGACTGGAAGGAGCAGTGGCTGATAAAATAGTGAAGCTGGAGTTAACCAGGCTTGAAGGACACAGATGCACACATAGAGTTGACATCCTACCCTTCTGTGAGAACAGAAGAGATCAACACAAATAACCAGAGCATGGTAGTGGGAAGGGGCTTTCATTTCCCATCACTGTGTCCAGCTGGCTTTCTCAGTGAGCTGTGAGTGTCTGGATATTGCCTTTGGGTCACTGGTCCTGCCAAGACAAGTCAGTAAACACTGGGCCTATGGGATTTGCTCTCACTAGTGTTGTCTGGATTTATTTTTATTTGAAGAATGAGTTGCTGTGTTTTTGTCCCAGAGCAAAGTAGCAGTCTCATATTCCCAAGACTAGCAAGACCAGTGCTTGCAAATAGGCAAGGGCTATCCCAGATGCCCTTTTCTGCTACTGGGAAAGTTTTCTAAGCTTTGAAGGAACAATAAAGTTGTTGAGCTTGAATTGCTCTGGTGAGAAATTTTCACAGGAAGCCACAAACTACCCTGAATTTGGCTTCCTCCAAAGGTTSCTGGCACAAGTCTAGAAACACAAGCTTTTCTTTACCCTCTGACTCCAAATTTCTTTCTTGGGGATGTCCACAAAACACCGAATACCTCACCTGTGAGATATTCCCTGACAGAAACTGGTGGAAGCAGGGAACACAAGGCCTCTTGAAGGAGTGAACCTCTAGGCAACATATGTTGCAACTAAGCTACTTACCCTTTGTTTCATGCAAGCAATTCACAACTAATGCCTGGATAGATCCCTGTATATAGTTAAAGTGCAGATATGGCTGTGTATAGGAGAGAGGTCCCTCTTAGCATTTGATAAAATAAGTATTATGGGAATTAAGGTGTTATGCCTATAGGTCTGCCAAGAGCTGATCATAAATTTTCAGTTGGAAAAGTCTTCTGCTGAAAAGTACCAATAGGTCAGAAGCAAAAAAATATTTATTGGCTTGATTTTGGTGAATTTTTATGTGGTGATAGCAGGRGGAACGGTTGAGACAGCCAGCTGAGACAAGGTCAAAAAGCCTGGTTTATCTTTTCGGAATAGAAGAGTCTGATTACATTTCATATCTGAATGCCCTTTCATGTTTTCCTTTCAGACAATGGGATTAGATTTAGAAAAGGAATTTTCTGAATGAGCATTCTGAGGTCTACCAAAACCTTTCAATAAATCCAGAGAGCTGTTGGGGGGGTGTTTTCTTTCCTTTTCTTTTTTTGTCTGGAATATTTTTTCTCGGGCAATCTTTAGGAAATAAGGGAAGGCTGTAGGGAAGGGACATGTTCATACTGTTTTGGAAAATAAGGCAGCTGCACTAAGTAGAAAGTATGACTACTGTTCTAACATGGGTCCTTTCTCTGTACAAACAGATTACAAATAAACAAGTGTCCTAAGATGTCCTTATCTTTTGTCTACAGTCAGTGACTTGCTCTAGTTACTCCACACAGGGTTACAGGCTGCTGCAGTGTCTCCACATGTTCATGCCTCAGGAGAACTCTCAGGATACAAGAAGGACACCATGTGCTGCACTAATAAAAAGGGGAAGGAAAGCAAGGAAACAGATGAGGTCAAACCCAACAGCTGTTTTACTTTCTGGAGAAGTTTGCTGCTTCTAAGATGTGCCACATGGACCCAGTCACCACATGAACAGGGAAACAATTTCTCTGCAGCCTCACCTGCTATGGCTCTCCCCAGAATTGTATCTTGGAGTAACTCAGGGCCCTCATCAAGAAGAAAGCACCCATACAATCCAGCCTGAAATGAGGCTGTCATCTGTAAAATATGAGCAAACACAAAGCTCTGAGGTTGTAAAAGCAGTACTTCAGTCTCAGCACTGAATGTCTGAAGATGAGATCTGAAAGGACCTAAAAGGACTCCTACTAGAATTAGGAGGAGTCATATGTTAATAAAATATTAATTGGTTATGACAATTATGAAAGTTTAATAACCAAGATAATCCCTTTGGGACTCAAAATTCTGAAAGCATAGCTTGTCTAATTAATAATGTATATCGTAATAATGATCCAATTAAAGGCACAGTTCTAAATGAGTAAGCCAGTTAACAGGAATCAAAATGCACATTGAATGCTCTATGATTGTAACTGATGGATGATGAACTTTTACATAGCCATTAATTAATATTTAACTTATATGGTGTTTTAAAGAGTAAATCCTGTGAATCTGAGGGACCTCATGGTTAAAGGTATTATGGACAGGTTTTTTCATAGATTCTTTGACAATTATATTAATAATATTCAAATTGTTTTTGCCATTTGCTATCTCACTAGGTGACTAGGGTGTGGCCAGCAACTCTTTGCCATTTTTAAAGAGAAATCCAGTTACAAACCAAACTTCTAATCAAGTTTAATACCATCAGGTCCTCAGGAGTTATCACTGCTACACAATATTGCCAGTGTGACATAGTCACAGACAAGCACTGTGGGTGGGGTTCTGTTGGGCATAACTGGTAGTGTTTTGGCTGCAGGGGTGAACTGTGCAGGAGGAGGTCATGAAACTGCCCTGTACCAGTCACAGTTACAGTTCCAGCCAGTCTATAACAAGTGGAAACAACACCCAGTGCACCAAAATTCACATCTATCAGAAGAGTGTATGGCATCACTGCTAAAACATATTTAAGAAAGGGTGGGAATTGCTGCAAGAGGGAAAGACAAAGACAAAGATGAGATGCAGGAGGAGAAGCAGGAGGACACACAAGTGAGGAAGCACAGCTGGGGAAACAAAAAGGAGGTACCTCTGAAGGGACAGCAGCCCATGAAGTAAAATCCATGCTGGAGCAGGGACACCCCTGAAGGACTGCAAACCACAAAGGACCCATGCCAGAGCAGGGACAGCCCAGAGAAACTATGGCTCGTGGAGGAAACCCAGGCCAGAGTAGCAGAAGAAAAGAGTGTGAGGTAGGGAGCTGCAAAGACAGACCATCGCCTTCTGACCCCAAATTTCTGCACTGCCTATCACCTCACCGAAGGGCACTGTAACATCTGGGAAAGTCAAGGGGACAGTGTCAATGCTGTCAGTGGCAGGGTCTGAAATCGGGTCTACCTATAGCCAGGGTGAGTTCTTTGTCATGTGAGGCCCATTTTAGTCCTGGATGTCAGACTGTTTCCAGATATGGGTTGCTACAAAGCAGAAGAGTAATTTAATGATGCAATCAGTATCTTATCTGTATTCAGAACATTTGTAAAAAGAGGACAGTGCCATTAAAAACATCTAATTTGAAAAGTTGAGAATCCCTGTTCTCCCCTATGATCTGCCTGGATCTGCAGATTACCAGCTTTTAACCTGGTACTCACTGGAGGGCCTTGGCAATAGCTGCTGTAATGGGTTCAGTGGGCCTGGCCCCTACAAGGCACAGACCTCAGTGCACACAGGGTCCCCACCCTTGCTAAACCTGAGTGAGAAAAGAGAGCCCTATTACAACTGAAATGCATGCTATGGGTAAACCCACTTTTATTCATCAGGGATGAATTCATGGCCCAGGTAAGCTAACGAACATCCCACTAGAACATCCTGTGTCAAAATGAAGTTGACAGTGAGAAACAAAGCTGTGAGTTCCCTCAGGTCTCTGGACTTCAGTTTACGCTGTTATCTGATCTCAGATTTGTCCCCACTGTTCCTTTGTCCATATATCCTAGAGCTAGGGACATAGCTCTCCCAGCCACAATGCTCCATTGCTCTCATAAGAACCTACAAATGAAAAGTTGTGGCATCTGACATAGGAATATGGAGATATTTCATGCCTGATATTAGATGTATTAGACAGGTGAGATGGCCTCCAGAAGGTAGTTATGAGCCCCAGACCCTGAGAATATGGTAGCTGGAATTTGTGCTTTTCTATTGGCACCTGCCAGACCTCAGGATAGGCAATAATAATGGACACCCAACAGCTGAATACCAGAGCTTCAACTGACCTTCTTCATGAAAAACTTCAGCTTTGTCAAACCTGTGTCTTTCCATAAGAACCTACCCTTGAGGACAGACCAACTGGTAGCAATGCTTCTGTGATCTCAGGTAGTATTTCGGGGGAACTGAGATGAAATCCACTACAGCCCAGTCCGGTGACGGAGAAGAAAGACTTTTATGCTTAAGTCTGACTGTTCAGATATCAAGCCCTAGCCGTAAGTTTGATCCCAGTCTCACTTTTTTCCATTAAATGGTTGGCAGAAGTCAGAAAGCAGATCTTCAGAGAGTCTCATGACCCCTAGTGCCATGTCAGATCTTAGCAGAGAGCAGATACTGCTTTTTCAAGTTGCAAGAGTAAGGTGAAGCCAAATCTGTTCAGGATGGGCAGGACTACTGCCCTTGCTTGACCATCCTATTTGTGCTTAAGTCAAGGAACTAAGGGTCCTTGTCTTGTTTCAGCAGCAGAGAGGGTATCTCCACTGCCACTAAATTGAGCTAAAGGTGACTAGACAAAAGTTATCACTGATTCCTCACAGGTTTGAAAAGACAGTGTCATACACTGTGATCCTTCCAATCAACACTGTTGTGGAATTAGGAATATGCATGGCAGTCCCTCACTCCTTGAGCAGATTTCCAAAACACATCTGCAATACTTGCACCTGAAACCAGCTCCTAAAATCTTTCTTCACCGTCTCAGCAAACTGCAAGCATTACCCCAACCAGCATCCTGCAGAAGCAGCAATGGGTGCTCTGACAGCTCACACCTTTCATTGTCACAGCTGCTGCCCCTAGACGTGTAAGTGCTCTCAGAAAAGCACATCACACCCCGAACCAAAGAACTGACCAAAGCAATTGGTGAAAACATAAGAGGTGAATTTGTAACCTCTGGCAAGTTCACAAACTCACAAAGATCTTTCCAGTCAAGGAAGAGAGATTTATCTCTTACTGTCAGGGCACAGCAAGGGCCAGCTGCTTCATAAGGGAAGGGGAGCCCAGTGCCATAACACAGCTGACAGGGCAGGGGCCTCACCAGCCAGGGCCTCATCCCACAGTGAGGCAAGCAAGGCAGACCTGGAGACAATGGCTAGGTTCGACCAAAAGTCCAGATCATCAGACAAGTTTGTGGTGATGAAGCGGTTCTAAGGTCAAGCCAAGAAGTCAATCCATAGGTCAAGATCAGGTTTGGTGAGGCTAACCGCAGTCAGACCAAACCCAGTGATAGCTAGGCAGGCCCATAGTGACAAGACAGGTCTGAAGTCAAGCTAGGAAGTAAGCTGTGGGTCAGGGTCCGGAACAATGGGGTCCACGATCATGCATGGGCATGGCTGTGGCTAAGGTAGAGACTGGTACACCTGCAACATAGCTCAGGCAGTGACTGATAGTCCAGGCCTGACCTTTAAAAGGGGCTTCTGGGTTCATGTAGGTAGAGGCTTCAGGTGATGATAGTCAGTGCCCCTAAGACCTATTAGTGCACTCAGGGCTCTGACACCTATGCTCCTCCAGCAGCAGACTTTGTCCTTTACCATGATATAATTACCCTAATGATAGCAAGGTAAAATGCCAGCCATATTTCATTTACTGTTCTGTGACCTAACAAACATGCCTAGACTACCTTGACTATGCCATCATGGGAGTATAGGAACTTCTCTTGGGCTCCTGAGTGCTGAAGTCTTGGGAAGTGTATGTGAAAGTGCGGAAGAATGTTGAGGAGATAGGCGATGGAAGCTAGCCACACTGTTCCGTGGGAAAAGGAGCCTCACAGGGCATGTTGACCCATAGCCATGTAGCTGGGCCTATGCCAGCATGGCACTGCACCTGGGCTTTGACTCGAGATTAGCGATGAGCTCAATGTGCTTTCTGCGCATGTGTACAGTACACAAAACCCACATATAGTGCCCCCCCTCGGCATTCCTCACCATGGACCAACACTCAGCGGTGCCAGGGACTCTCCCACTTCTTTATTGCCTTGGTCGGGAAATCGCTGGGGAAGCCCTGCTCAGACGCAGAGGTAATAAACACTCAGTATTGACCTTAGTGTGCCTTGCGTTTGTGTATATGTTCCTGCCAGGGGTCCAGGCGTCGCCCCCACCAGACCTTTACAGGAAGAAGAGCTAATCTCTACCAGCATCTGAGGCGATTGGCTGGGAATAGTGCTGCATCTGACAGCTGGCAGAAGGACAGTAAATACAATGAGCTGCCCAACACGTGTATTGTGGGCAGTACTGTCTCTTCTTGCAGCTGATGGAATGGCTGAGGCTTCATGAATAAATGTTCATGGCTTTCACAGGAGACCAGTTATTAATGAGGATTTTAAGATGTGTTTTTATGGGACTGGATGCTTAGCTTACAGTCCAGGTTAAGAGGAACAGGGTGCATAAACACTCTAAAACACATCTGCTTGATATCTTATTGCAACAGATCTCTGTTTCAGTGTCAGTGATTTGATGATGCATAATGGCCTACCATTTGCTCTCTGGGGTTGAAAGCTTGTTGGCCTGCCTCTCTCATGCAGAAGAACACTTTGGCAGCTCCCAAGCAAGGCCCCATGGTGTTTCTGGGATGATCACCTGTCCGTAGGTGAGTTCTCAGGGGGTTCTTAATGTGGCTTGGAATGACCAAAGCAAGGAGAGGTGCCAGAGCAACATCATTTACAATGGTAGCTTTATGGCATGGCTGCAGAACAATGAATTTGAGTGAAAATTGTTTTTCAGGCCTTTCATAGCTCTCTCTGGGATGTATTTTGGCCTTGGTTGTGGGAAATCTCACAGGAACTCAGGTAGGCAGGGCTGGAGCTGTAGCATCCATGCACCTGGAATGAACCTCTCTTCCAGTGCTTCTTGGAAAAAGAGGGGAAGGAAGACCTATACATGACATCCAGATGCTGCTTAACAATGCCTTGAGCATGAAGGCTTATCCCAGACTCTAAACCATCTTGAGCGTGGGGAGAGAAAGGGTGCAGGTCCTGTGAGAGAGCACAGAGCCATCTCTACAGCCTCCCTCAAAGTACTGCAGGCCAAGAGGTAGTGCGGAAGGAGGCACTATTGATATAGCTTCCTCCAGAAGCCACTGAAAGTGGGACACAACTTAGGAATCCCTCAGGACTCCCCCACAGCTAATCAAAGTCCATCTTGACAGTGAGGAAGGGAACTGGGTTTGCACCTCTCCAACTCCAGCTGTCTGCTGTGGCAGTGCAGAACCCAGCCCACATGCTACATGACTCAGATGACCCAGCCAGAAGGGAGAGAATGATATAACATTTTTTCAAGGAAAATACATGTTAAACACATGTATGGAGCTACGGAGTATGGAGGGGCAAAAAAGCTGCAGAACCAACTCTACAGAGACAAGCTCTCCAGGCTCCAAGTCTTCCCATACCTATGTTCTCACAGCTTTTCCTGTGTCCTGACAGCACAAGCAAGGAACAGAGAGTGCAGGATCAGCTCTGGGCAAGGCTCTCTGCTCCAGTGGTGTCCCAGGCAGGGGATGGATTTCTGGGGAACAAACTGAAAGACAGCCCCAGTCCCAGCCCCAGCTATACAGACGACAGGCCCAAGTTCAGCGCAGCTACTCCTGAATGATATAGGGTGAAAGTCATGTATCTGACTAGCCTGCTGTGAATTACACATGTAGCCAGCCCCTCCTGCACAGTTCCACAGCTGGGGAAGGCTGATTCACAGCTGGGCAATCAAGAAAAGGAAAAGCACTCTCAGATGCAGGCAAACACCCTGGACAGCTCTGCCACTGACCCCTGCCCTGCTTACTTGCCTGGCAAAGGGAGCTGGGATTCTTTTAAACAGTAAGACATTAAAGGATTGCTCCTGTCCTGTAGTGACAGAAAAGACCAGCTACAATGCGTCTGTGTGCAGCCAGTGGGCAGGGGACTGGTATGCTGAAGCAATCCCCCAGGACAATCTTCTACTGCTCCAGTTCTGTATTCTGTGGCCTTCTCTATACTTTGTTTGATCCAGAGCAAGATGCCAGACACTCAAGCCCATGTGAGTGCCATGGGAAAGAAACTTCTTTGCCTGCAGAAACATCACAGAGTTCCTGGAGAAGTGGTGTATATATCTTCCTATCAAACTGACTTAACTGGAAACCCAGAAGTGCCAGTAGGAAAGGAGCTCTGGAGGTCTCCTGTCCTACTTTATGCTTGGAGAAAGGCTATGTCCAGCCCTAGGTTAGGGTGGCCCTCGCTTTATCTAGCCAAGGTTTTTAAATCCCTCAGGGTTGGAGATCATCCCACACACCTCCCTCCTGATCTGTTCCAGGCCTGCACCATCCTCCCGGGCACAAAGGTTCCTGTGCTGTCTCACTTGAACCTCTCAAACTGCTGCTTGAGCCCACTGCCTCTTGTATCCTCTGGCACTCCTGAGAAGGGTAGTCAGGTAGCTGTGAGCTGCTGTTGGATCTTCCTTGGCCTCTTCTTCACCAGACTAACCAAAGCTGGCTTCCTCCATCTCTTCTCATCAGCCATGTGCTCCAGGTTCCTTCCCACCTTGGATTAGCAAGGGACCTGTGAAGAGCCAAAGTGAGATGGTTTGTGACCCAATTCCAGGTTTCATTCTGGAACCAGAATCCAGGGAAGCAGCAAATTTCTGCTACTGAAGTACAATACATTCTACAGAAACCTGGAACACAGCTGCAGGACATGCACTTGTACACCATTCCCTTAGTAAACAGCTCATTATTCAGTTTTATGCAACTAACCAGGGATGCTTTAGTGCACAGAAAAGACTGGGTCAGCCTGCCAAGCATCCAGCCTGGCCTTTTTCCAGTCAGGGAAACATGTTAGGGACTGAGTTTCCCAGATCCCTCATGAGCAGTGATTTGGGCTGCAGGATCAGCTTGTGCATTGCCCTCTTATGGCAGAGCCTCTGCTCAGCTCTCCTCTCTACAGAAATAGAGAGGCCAAGCACTTCTTCTCATAGCCTACCTGGCACTTAGCTTCAAAACAATGTGTGTATGAGGACCCCCAGGGCTGATCTGCATGGAGGAAAAGCAGAAGCAAGACATGGACTTGATTGCTCACAGTCAGTCACATTCATAGATGTTAAGCTGAACAGGGTTTAAAATACACATCTTGATGTACATATCTCATTTCTTGTGCCAACAGCTGCAGGGTTCATCCCACAGCTGTTCCAGGAGCAGCTTCATACAGAGGTTCCAAGCTACACATTTCTCAGCCCCAGACCCAAGTAGATGGTGTCAAGAAGGAAGCGAGTAGGATCACAGTGGTGTCCTACACTATTTGCACACACTCTGCTGTTCTCCAGCAGTCAAGAGCTCTAACATCCCTTCCTCTATGATCTTACTCACCTGTACTGTTGGGCACAGCACACAGAAGACATCCCACTATCCACTCATTGCAGATGAGCGGAGTCCTGCAAGCCAGCACAGAAGTATATGCCTAAGAGATGCCAGAGGATGTGGCAGTTATTTGTTATCATACCGGTTCCTGCATTGAAGTTCAACGATGTCAGGACCTTGAGGACACTAATATGCCTTAATGGCCCTGACTAGCCCCAGCTGGGGCTTCTACACACATATCCTGCCCATGGGCCACATGCCCCCTTTCAGCTCAGCCTGGAGCCTTCAGTCCCTGTCTGAGCTATGTCTTTGTAGGAGTGCTGGTCTCCAGCTCTGCCACAGTCATGCCCACGTCTGGTAGTAGAGCCCATTGACCTGGATCAAGGACTAAATTCCTGAATTGACCTCAGACCTTTCTCATGACTATGGACCTGTTGGCCCTTACTAGGCTTTGTCTGACTTTGGTTACCATCTCTGGACCTGATCCCAATCCTGGCCTAGAGATTGACTTCCCATCTATGCCTTAGACCTGCCTTATCACCATGAACTTGCTTGATGATCTGGGTTCTGGGCTGACACTGGCTTCTTCCTAAGGTCTGCCCTGCATACTTCAGTCAAGGGCAGACAAACAGGACCCTGGCTGGCAAGGCACCTGCCCTGCTGGCCGTGTTACCACGTTCAGCTCCCAGCTTTCCATCCTTTAGGGAGTATGTCACCCTCCTTCTGCACAAACAGGGATTAATCTATGTTTATACCCCATGCAGGCCATAGAGGAATCAGCAATCCAATTGTAGTGGGACACACCGTTCACCATCTTTCACATAAGCTACTGTTTCTCCCTGCTAGATAAGTCCATTTTGCTAGCTCTGAAGGCAAGACTGTGCAGAAAAAGGAAACAGAACCTAGGTCAGCTTTGATGAGCAATGTTGGGAACCTTTTCTACTGAAATGTCCCAGATTATTGTGAATCTAGCATTTTTCTTCTTGTATAGTCTTTTTAAAACCACTGTTTCCTGCAAGAGACTCAGGTAAATTACTGACAATTCTTTGATGCATCAGAAGCTATTTTCTTTAAAATAGTGTGTTGGTTTAAAAAAGACTTTATTATTTCAAAGATATCTGATTAAACACCATTCATTCGCAACACGTAAGCAAACATCACCCACTAAAAGTAATATCCACCAGTTTTACCAGGGGGTGATTCTTTCACAAATCAGTCTGTTTGGTCTGTAAACTGATACACAGTGGAGGAAAGCTGTTAGACTCCTCAAATGTTCAAACAGGATCAAACAATCTTTTCCAGCTAGGAAAGAAATCCATACATCACCAAAAGCTCTACAATCCAAAGAAAAGCTCTGTTTAGAACACAGCTGTGGCTGGAGAAGAAATCAAAATGATGAAATGTTTCCAGAATGGGATAGTAAAAAGTACCAAATTCTAAATTCCTTACATGTGTTATGCCATTAATGATCTCCTGGCCCCATGAGATCATTAGGAGTACAAATTTATCAAAGTTCACAAAGAAATTGAACATTTCTATTCCTAAAGAACAGGCAATAAGATCATACAGTATTATAATTTGAAATAATCTACCTTTGGATGGATTTTAACAGCTCATGCTTTACAGACTAAAGCAATTTGTAGCCATTAACAATTGGGCCAAGTCATCTGAGAAACCATGGTGTAGACCTACTGACCACAGGATTCTAACTATAGCATCATAGGGTAGTGCAAGAAGGAAGAGACATCCAGAGGTCTATAGTTCAAATTCCTGCTCAAAGCAGGGTCAGTTTTGAGGCCAGACCAGGTTGCTCAGAGATTTACCCAGTCTGCTTTGGAAAATTTTCAGGGATGAAAACTGCACAATTTCTCTTGGCAACCTGTTGCACTGCTTGACTGTCCTCACAGACAGTCAGCCTGTCTCTGCAGATTGTCCAGTACTGCCTACAGCTGTAGACTGACAGAAAGATCAAGCCACATGTTTTAAAAACATGTCTGCACGTATTTTGAAGGCAAATTATTTGATACATACCAGGAAACAAATGGTTGGTCTTACTTAACATGCTTTGTATGGGAATCAAAAGAAATCTTTTTCAAACGACAGTCTTTATGACACTCTAGGTTTTCATTAACAACGCAGACAAAATGCAAAGCCGTCTCTTTTGCATTAGAAGCATTAAAGTGGAGAAGATATATTAGCATGTGAATATGATTCCTAACAGAGGAATGCCCTGTTTGACATTTCTATATACTAATTAGCTCTTTGTGAATTAGAAGAAGCAATTTTGTCATGCCTTGTCAGATTTATCAATTCTTACGCACATGCAATTGACCTGATGTTGTGAATTTTTCTGACATGCCAGTAAAGCAAATGGCCTCCTTATTTATTTCTAATGCTATAATACTTGAAGTAATTTTTCTATGTCCAGAATAGAAAGTGATTGCATAAAATCAGCATTCTTGCTTGTCTTGTAATACAATATGATAATCATTCAGAAAAACCTCTAAAATCTGCACCCAACCATACCTAAAAGAGAGCATCTGTAATTACCATAGGGACAACCAGGTAGACAGAATGGCAGCGATCTGTCCTCCTGACTAAAAATGAAGTTTCCGGTTTGTAATTAGTCACAATGAGTCACAATATGTCACAGCAATATGTTACAGAGGTCACTGACGATCAGCATTCATCCATCTACACTTTGCCTCCACCTCCACTTCACCATTCCTGACAAGGAAAGAGACAGAGAAATTCAGTACTAGTATAGACCATCCATCTGTGGCCACAGAAACTTCAAGGAGTCAGAAAGAAATAGCATGTTACAAATCTGAGAGTGCAGCATCCATTCAAAAAGAGACCAAATCCTTTGAGCACCTCTCTGAATATCCAGGCACAAAGTTCTGATTATACTGATTTCCTACTGGCTAGCATCTAACAACCTCTGCACTATACTTTTTAAATGAAGACGTGACTCTATCCTTGGCCTTACTATAATCCAAAAATATCCTTTCTGAAAAGATAGTCTGACTGTTTCAAACCTTCTACTGGTCCTCTTTTACAGACAGAGAGGATTAGAAATGACACATTTCTAAAAATGAGGATTTGATCTAAAAAGACAGAAAACATAAGAAGACTGTAACACTCCTTAAACCAATCTCTGTTGAAGCACAGGTCACTAGGATATAGTCTCAGATCACAATCCAGCATTTTATGATAACAAACACTGAAATCATTTGTGCAAATGCTATCATACAAAGGAATTTTTGGGTCTCCCCTGTTCAAGAGGAATGAATCAGACCTGTTAGTATGCAAGTGAAAAATAGTACCTTCCTTCTGTTGCTGAGATCATGTGATGATTCAAGACAATACAGTGAAACACCCAGCTTCAATGTAAAACAACAATACAAAACCCCTTCATGACCCAGGCCAGCAGCACTGGCTAAATCCAGAGTTTATTAAAGTTGAGAAACTGGCCATCAGCTATACAACTACCAAAAATCTATGTAGAAGGGAATACAGAAATTACTGGGGGGGGGGTTACAGACTTTTTTTTTTTACAGTAACTAAACTGGCCCAGGTATTCTCAGTTTCACTCCAGCAGCTGCTTGGCAAACATCTAAGGACCAGAATCTGAGGTCTGGGACCCCTCACTCAGAAAAGCAGGCAGGGAGGAGCTGAGATAGTCAAGGACATCATTCTCAGCACAGAAGAAGCAGAAATTAGAATGGTGAAACCTGTCACTCCTCCCCTTTCCATGCTGGCGCTCTCATTCTTGATTTATTATAACTTCAGATAATATTATGCCTTTTGCTGAGATCATGCCCTACTTGGATAGACAGAACCATATTCTCTATCAGTGATACACAAAGGAAATAGGCAGGATGGGCCTAAGGTGCTTCTGTCAGGACTCCAGAGGCAAAGCAGTCTCCTGCCTCGTGTCCTGATCTGTGAGTGATAAAGGCCAGAATGGGAGAAAGTAATGTCAACATTGGTGAAGAGAAGAAATTTCATCTCTCCAGGGATCCATCCACAAAGGGTTCTGTGGTAAATAGCAGTGCTGTCCTGTGATTATCACAGAATCAACCTCCAGGCAAGAGAAGTTTTCTGTCAAGCTGTCAGCAAAGTAATAGTTAAATTTAGCTTAACATAGAGGCTGTGATCCTCTGGACAGGTTTTATGAGGCAATTCTGTGACAGATAAATTGAGCTCTCAAACACCAAGCTAAAGGAGACAGTGGAGTTCTGACTTTTCTCAGCCTCGCTGGCATGCTGTTTCAGGGGATGTAGGCCTTAGAAACAGATAGGAGAGCAGCTGGAGGAGCTACAGAAGAAAGTCCAGATCCAAATATGGTGACTAGTGGGTTTTGTTTTCCTCAGATATCCCTGGTGAACACATTACTATGTTCCTGCTTGAACTGTATGGTGCCTGGACATGTTTTGAGATGGTGGTAAACCTACGGACAGGTTTACTGGTACTGACTAATGTTTAAGATACAAGAGAGGATGGAGGGCAGACACTTTGGGCCAGGGATTCTGGATTTATACAACACTGAATTCATACGCAGAGTTTCTAAGTAGTTTCCAGTAGTACAGAATAGATAATACAGATTTTTGTATTAACTAAGGTATAAAGGTACCTTTAGTAAGGTACTAAAGGTCTGCTGCAGAGATATTGTCTTGCAAGAGACTGCTGCACAGTAAAGTATTTGTTGGAGCTGCTTTTTGCAAGGAACAAAGATTCGTTCTCCTCCTGCCAGTCCTTTTGCAGCCCCATCTTGATCCTGGCTCCAGGTGCAATACAGGGCTCAGGGAGGAAATAGACCTCTTAGGGGGCAGTGCACAGAAAGCAGGGATTCCAGCAACAGGCAACCAAAAGGCTGCTTTGTTTCTTTGTGTGTGAGAGGCAGAGATTTCCCATGCAAGAACCTGGCATAAAGGTCAGGAAAGGAAGACAGAAGAAACTGAGTCCTGCATGTATCCTCCCCAACTTGTCTTCCCTCTGTCCTGCATGCTTCAGCTGTCAAACATACCTTGTGGGACAAGATTTTTCAAGTAGTGCTGACAGAAAACAAGACAGTTGTTCTCCTGCTCTTTCCTCTAAAAAGTACCTTTCTTCTACCTCTGCCCTCACTCACACCTTTGATCCATCATGGCTCCTCCCAAGCTTATCACTTCTCTGAACAAAAGGCCTTAGTCCTTCCAGTTGCCCAATTCTCTAACCAGCTGTAACTGTATCAGTTACTCAGGCCCTTCCTTTGTTCAGCTATGGCCTGCATGAACACACCCACACTCTTGTTCCCACCTGGACTTCCATCAGATACCACTTTACCCCCTTTTTCTGCAGCAGCTGGGCCAAATTCCTTTCTTGGAATCAATGAAATCACAGCTAGATGTGAATCACAGGACACATAACCTAGGTGATTTACAGTATGGCAAGCTGAGTGGAGAGGACTGAGTCATTCATTCACTTGGGTTCTGATAATGGGCTAAAGCTTTGTAACTCTTCCAGCACTGACAAGACTAAAAAATCCTCCTCCCCATATCACAGAATCACAGAATCACAGAATGGTTGAGGTTGGAAGGGACCTCTGGAGATCATCTAGTCCAATGCTCAAGCATGGTCACCTACAGCACATTGCACAGGATCGTGTCCAGATGGGTTTTGAATATCTCCAGAGAAGGAGACTCCACAGTCTCTCTGGGCAACCTGGTCCAGTGCTCTCTCACCCTCACATTGAAGAAGTTTTTCCTCAAGTTCAGATGAAACTGTCTGTGTTTCAGTTTGTGCCTGTTGCCTCACATCCTGTTGCTGGGCACCACTGAAAAGAGTCTGGCTCCATCCTTTTGACACCCTCCCTTCAGATATTTGTATACAAAAGATCCCCTTTCAGTCTTCTCTTTTCCAGGCTAAACAGGCCCAGCTCTCTCAGTCTTTCCTCATAAGAGAGATGCTCCAGTCCCCTAATCGTCTTTGTAGCCCTTCGTTGGACTTGCTCCAGTAGTGCCACATCCCTCTTGTACTGGGGAGCCCAGAACTGGACACAGTACTCCAGATGTGGCCTCACCAGGGCTGAGTAGAAGGGGAGGATCACCTCCCTCGACCTGCTGGCAACACTCTTCCTGATGCATCCCAGGATACCATTGGCCTTCTTGGCCACTAGGGCAGATTGCTGCTTCATGCTTAACTTGGCGTCCACCAGCACTCCCAGGTCCTTCTCGGCAGAGCTGCTTTCCAGCAGGTCAACCCTCAACCTGTCCTGGTGCCTGGGGTTGTTCCTCCCTGGGTGCAGGACCCTGCACTTGCCTTTGTTGAACTTCAGGAGGTTCCTCTCCGCCCAGCTCTCCAGCCTGTCCAAGTCTCTCTGAGTGGCAGCACAGCCTTCTGGGGTATCAGCCACTCCTCCCAGTTTTGTAGCATCAGTAAACTTGCTGAGGGTGCACTCTGTCCTTTCATCTAGGTCACTGATGAATAAATTGAACAAGACTGGACCCAGTACTGACCCCTGGGGGATGCTGCTAGCTACAGGCCTCCAACTAGTCTCTGCACCACCGATCACAGCCCTCTGAGCTCTGCCGTTCAGCCAGTTCTCAATCCACCTCACTGTCCATTCATCTAGCCCACACTTCCTGAGCTTGCCTATGAGGCTGTTATGGGAGACAGTGTCAAAAGCCTTGCTGAAGGCAAGGTAGACAACATTCACTGTTCTCCCCTCATCTACCCAGCCAGTCATTCCATCATAGAAGGCTATCAGATTGGTTARGCATGMTTTCCCCTTGGGGAAGCCATGCTGACTACTCCTGATCACCTTCTTTTCCTCCACATGCTTGGAGATGGCCTCCAGGATGAGCTGCTCCATCACYTTTCCTGGGATGGTGGTGAGGCTGAGTGGYCTGTAGTTTCCCGGATCCTCCTTCTTGCCCTTTTTGAAGATTGGGGTGACACTGGCTTTCTTCCAGTGTTCAGGCACCTCTCCTGTTCTCCATGACCTTTCCAAGATGATGGAGAGTGGCCTAGCAATAACATCCGCCAGCTCCCGCAGCACTCGTGGGTGCATCCCATCRGGGCCCATGGATTTGTGGGTGTCAAGTTTGCCTAAATGAGCTCTAACCTGATCCTCCTTGCCCAAGGGAAAGTCTTCCTTCCTCCAGACTTTCACTCTTGCCTCCAGGGTCTGGGATTCCTGAGGGCTGGCCTGAGCAGTAAAGACTGAAGCAAGGAAGGCATTCAGCAACTCTGCCATCTCTGCATCCTTTGTCACCAGGGCACCCACCCCATTCAGCAATGGGCCCACATTTTCCCTAGTCTTCCTTTTGCTACTGATGTATTTGAAGAAGCCCTTCTTGTTGTCCTTGGCATCCCTTGATAGATTTAATTCCAAATGGGCCTTGACCTTCCTCATTGCATCCCTGCATACTCGGACGATGTCCCTAGATTCCTTCCAAGTGGCCTGTCCCTCTTCCCACGTTCTATGCACTTCCTTCTTCTGAGTTTTTCCAGGAGTTCCTTGCTCGTCCATGCAGGTCTCCTGCCTCCTTTGTTTAAATTCCTACTCATAGGGACACACTGCTCTTGAGCCTGGAGGAAGTGATGCTTGAATATTAACCAGCTCTCTTGGACCCCCTCTTCCTTCTAGGGCCCTAATCCATGGGATTCCTCCAAGTAGCTCCCTGAAGAGGCCAAAGTTTGCTCTCCTGAAGTCAACGGTTGCGATCCTACTTAGTGCCCTGCTTCCTCCTCGCAGGATCCTCAACTCCACCATCTCATGGTCACTGCAGCCAAGGCTGCCCCTGACCTTCACATCTCCAACCAGTCCTTCTTTGTTTGTTAGTAYGAGGTGCAGCAGCACACCTCTCCTTGCTGGTTCCTCCACCACCTGTGTCAAAAAATTATCATCAGTGCTCTGCAGGAACCTCCGAGACTGTTTGTGCCTAGCTGTGTTGTGTTTCCAGCAGATATCAGGGTGGTTGAAGTCCCCCATGAGAACCAGGGCCTGTGATCGTGAGGCTACTTCCATTTGTTTGTAGAAGGCCTCATTGACTTCCTCTTCCTGATCAGGTGGCGTGTACTAAACACCCACCACAGTGTCCCCCATGCTAGCCTGCCCTTTAGGCCTTACCCATAAGCTCTCAACTTGCTCTTCATCCACCCCAGGCAGAGCTTGATACATTCCAGTTGCTCTCTCACATAAAGAGCAACTCCACCACCTCTCCTTCCTGGCCTGTCTTTCCTAAAAAGCACATAGCCATCCATGACAGCACTCCAGTCATGCGAGCTATCCCACCATGTCTCTGTAATTGCAATGAGATCATGGCCCTGCAACCGCACACAGATTTCTAATTCTTCCTGTTTATTCCCCATGCTGCGTGCACTGGTGTACAGGCTTTCAGAGAAGTGATGGAGTATGCAGGTTTCCCAGGAGGGATACAAAAGGATCCTCCATAGCCACATCCCATGCACACTTCCCTGGCCTCATTCACCTGCTGGAGGCATCCCGACTTGAGCTGTTATGAAGGTTCAAATGATGAGATGTAAAACCGGAACCCAGTCTCAATCTGGACCAAGCTTGCCTGTGGTAGATGGGCAGGCACATCCCTGAGCCCGGGTAGCTCAGCCCAGAGGAGTCTGACATGGAAGAAAGAAAGGTCTTTCTTTCCTTGGAGGTGGAGAGGCCAGTTCTAAAAAAAGCAAAAGGAGGCACAGTGTTTGGTTTGGGGAGCAATGATCATCTGAAAGACGTCAGCTACTACCCCCAAAACTTGGGTCACAAGTCCACCCTGCAGACAAATCCAGTTCAAACTGCATGCCTCTTGGTCCAACGAGTCCTGTCTCAGGGGCCTGGACTTCCTGAAGCTGTCCTGAAATTCTACCCAGGTTGTCCAGATATTCCCAGTGCCTTTTCCAATATCCCACCAGACCGTATGACTTCACACAGGAGTTCTGGGAACAGCAACACACACAGCACATGCCTTCCATCAACTAGAGCAAGCTGAAACTTCTTTCTGTCCATCTTCCTAAATTAAAGCTCTTTTCCCTTGGCTGGGAAGCCACAGAAGAGAAATTTCAACCACAGAAAAGAGGAAAACATGGAGGGATTAAGAAAACTGGAACCACTTCAGCTGGGAGGAAGATAGCTCAAATATGTAGTGCCAGTGCCATGGAGAGGCTTGAGAGCTACCAGCTCTGCTTCTAAAAGACAAGGATGTTATCTCAGGGTTCAAATCTTGTATGAAATCCCTGTGGTAGGAGAAGATAAGACTTTGTTGGGGAGATCTTCTGTCATAACATATAAGTCCAGCATTACTGAGTTCAAGCCAATGAAGTGACCTTGATTTAGACTGTCTGGACTGGCAGATAGATTTGATTCAAACCTTAAGTGCTCAGAACTGCATGACAAGATGCCTCCTTAACCTATTGTCCTGCTTTGTTCAGGTTGTCAAATAGGGAAAATAAACATGGTTCCTGCTCTGGATGTTTGTGAGTGTTGTACAGAGGATTTTGATTGATTCAGTGGTTTTACAGTACAACTGCTAATCAAATTCCTCCAATTCAGCTTGCAGCCCACAGACAAAGACCGCATTTTGCTAGCTTTCCAAGGAGTACAAATTAGCTGACCTCCCTGCCATAGAGGGCAGGGTGACATGTAACAGTAAAGGGTAGCCTCCATCTTCACTTTTCCAAGGCTACCTCCTGATCTCAATCACTTTTCACATATTATTACATGTAATTGGTTTTCTTTTCAGCAAGCAGGTGTGTCATAGCCAACTAATTGCTTAGCACTAGCCTGTGATTCACACTTCCCAGAGAAGTGTTAATTATACCACAAGAAAGGTTTACATTTGCTTCCAGCCCCTCCAAAGGCAACTGGGGACCAGTAGCTGCAAGGCAGATAGAGATTAAAATGTTTGTTCTGCTTAGATATGCTTGCTCTGTGAAAGTTGTAGCAAAGGTCTAGACTATCTCCAAACCTGCTCTATTCCTCAGTCTGCCACAAAGCACTACGGCATTCATTGAACTTTTGCCAGACAAGGGGAAGTTGGGTTTCACAAAAGTTCAAGCCTTTCATACAGAGTTGCAGCTCACGTCTATAAGTCAACAGCTCCAACAGCTTCCCAAGAGAGAAATCTGTCAAAATGATAACATAACCTTTCAGAGAACCACTTCAGAAAGCTTTCAGTTGTTCAACCTACCGCTTCCACCAGGAAACAGATCCCCTAAATTTTGCTCATCCAAGTGTTAGGCATCTCGTCCAAAACTCCTACTCAAAAACTACTACTACATGCAGAAATCAGTGTCTCTAGACAGCTCAGCCAATGCAAATGGATGTGTTCAAGATAACCCTTCTTTGTAGATGCTCAAGTCGAGATGAGTGTCTCCCTCAAGTCTTTTCTACACAACAGGGAGGAAGCAGCAAAAATAAGGCAAAAGATATGAGGTATCCATGAGAATCAGGGATAAAGCTGTAAGCTTTGTTCCTCTTATCCTAGCTAGGCTTTGTGCCTTTCTTCTCTCCACCCCACCCCCGCAGTAAGAGGAAAAGAGCTGGGGCTGGAGCTGTTAACCTTAACAAAGGTTAATCTAGACTAAGTCAATATGACTAGCAACAACTGACTTCCAGTAAAGATAAGAAAATGTGTAATGAAAGTGGTGGAGACAGCTAGAACTCACTTTGTTTATGAAAGCAGAGCTGTCAGTGGGAGTCCCTGTCACTGAACTCCAGCTGTCATGATATTACATAATCAGGAAAGACTAACCCTTTTTCTTTTTCCAGCCTATAGCACAGTTGAGTGTCTTATTGCAATCCAGGAAGGAATCTTTCCTTGAGACTTGCTAGTAAGGGTCTTACAGGGTTTGACAGGCAGGCAGATTATGTTTAAGTTTCTGCTGAAGCACAGAGTAGAAGCATTTGCCAGTGAGAAAAAAAGTGGCCATTCATTCAGTCCTTTTCCATGATCATGTCCACTGTGTGTGTGTTTTGTGATGACAATGAACAGGATATCCCAGAAGAGCCTGGTGTATTATATAAAGAGGCAGGTTACACAGCCCACCACCTTGTTGTTATATTCCCAATTCTTTTGGCTTGGTAGGAGTGAGCTGTGGAGGGAGTAGAGGTTCCACCTCAGGAAAACATATCTTTTAATTACCCATGAAACATAATGTTTTTATGCCAAACCATCCACTTTGCATATGCATTTGAACACCGTACTCGGTACCTATGTACTATCAACATGTAACACTATATTCTGTCAGTTAATGTTACATTCACTTCTGCATTATTGCTTCTATATTATAATTTTTTTGCATTACTTCTACATTCAGTATCATGAAAGTAACACTGTTGTTAAAAATCAGCTATCTAAACATAGTCTAACTTCTCTAACGTCTTAAAAAAGATGGTGATTGCTAAAACATCTCTTTATGTACTTTTCAAACACTTTCCATCTATCTCATGAAAGCAATGAGAGGCTAATCATCCCTTTTATTCTACTGAATGGTAAATGTGACCTCCACTATTTTAAAGTAAATTATTGTAAACTTATTTCATGCTTAGATCCAGTAATTTTTCTGACATTGAGACTAAGAAACTTTCAACTTAATCTCTTAAAAGCAAGACTGGTTCATATCTGTTCATATCTACATTATTGTGAAGTGCCTTAGTGTAAGCAATGAATATCTTTGTGTGCTAAACAGTTCCTGATGTTTTCCACAACACCAGGGAATCTTTGAGTGGGTTACAGTGTTTCTTGATAACAACAAGCTTTGTGTTTCACCCTCCTGTGGACTCCCACTTGCGAAATCACACCTGAGAAACCCCAGAAGGACTCTCTCATTGAATAAAGGCCTTAGTGGTAACTACTTTTTTTGCACAACTCCAAAACCCTCAAAATGATGAGAAGGGGACTGGCTTGGCACAAAGACAAAAATCAAAAGTATGGCATTCTTCTCAGGAGAGTAGTGAGGAGAATGCATGGAGACATGAAAGCAAAGGGCCTGAGCAGGTGGGAGGGCAGAGTGACAAATGAAAGATGGGCAGAAGTGGAGAGGGAAGAGTATTCAAAGGAAAAGCAGTTATACTGATAAAGATTTCTGTTAGTTTAGTCCTCTGGGGGGCGGGGATCTTGCAGCAAAATATCTTACTCATTAGAAGAGGTCCTAAGTTATTCAGTTGCTCACTAGCAACTTTCCTAGGCATGAAAGCCAGAAGAGACCTTCTGACTTTCTCTATAGCACAAAGGACAGAATAGCACCTTGCACTGCACCTTCTGCACAAATAAGCTGAGCATGAGAAAATAATACTAAGCAGCAAAGTAATCTGCCATGCTGCTAAGCTATGGAAGTCTTTTTCCATGGTTTGAACTTGTCTAGGTTTCACTTCTGGGAGCTGTTATAGCTCTCTCTGATCAATCAAAGAGTAATTTACCATCCATGTTCTTCTTGTGCAGCTCCTAGCATATGGCAATCAATCAAATACCCTGCGAGCACTGTGAACAGCATGTATCAACATAAAAGCAGTTATCTGCAGGGATCTGTGCATGCAAAGATCAGTAACACCATCTCCTGTCATATGTCTCCAAGCCATGTACAGACAGGAGGTAATAGCCTATATTTGGGCTTACCAGGAAGGGTGTAAGACAGTAGTGCTGCCAAGTCATGCCCATAGCACAGAAGGCTGAAGATACCTCTGATGAAGTGCAGCAGCAAGAGACATAACAAAAGGAAAGATCACAGCACTTTGGTACCACCTGGACTATCCAGGAAGGGACCTACATTTCTAACTGCCATGTGGTTGCCCAGCAGTGGATTCCCCCACTCACAGCACAGGCCTGGTGAGAGGCTGGAGGAGGAGTCTGTCTGGAAGGCAGGCATCCAGGAGAGTGAGGATGGTGGCAACAGACATCCTGCAGAACTTCTTTCCCACACATCCCCCGACAACAGACATAACAAAAGGTGACATTCCTTTGTGGAACCTTGAGCTCAGCAATCAGTTCTCAGCTCAGGTTCCCCACACACAGACTGAAGCCACATCAAGATACTCTGAGTAGTCCAAAGGCCAAAGCTTGGGGATTGCTTCCCATCCCAGTAAGCATCAATTCTTCCCAGCATCTCCTTTCCAGGCTAGCTTACCTCCCAGTGCCTTCTGTCCAAGCTGGCATCTCTGACATGGACAAGGAAGCTTAGATCACTGCTCCCCATGAAAAACCAAGTTACTTGTGCCTGCAAAGTCCTGCATAACAGGAGAGATATTGTCTCAGGCAACGCCCCTTTTTGCCAACCTGCATGCAAGATACACCCTCCGTCTTCAACTCCAGCCCCAGAAGTTTGAGGAGGGAGGACAAGTATTCCTCCCTTTTTATTTGTCCTACTGGAGGCAGCACAGTGGGGGACCTGCAGCTGCCCCACAGTTTCAAGGTGCCTGGCAAGGACAGCAAAGCAGTGCTGCTCCCCACATCATAGCAAACAAACCTGTGGTAGGTGGAATGTCCAAGATATCAGGGGTCATTTTTCTCCAGCAGCCCCCAGAAAACATAGTTCAAATCAAAAGGAGGTTCTCAGATGGGTACAGCCACCAAGGCTCAATGGAATCTAGTCATATGTTCAACATATCAACAACATCAACTTTAAACGATCCACAGAGCTTCTCTTGGCTTCTACAAAAAGGGAGCTGCAGTCTTCTTTTCTCCCATGACTGTGACCACAGAGTGCTGCAAACCATGGAGTTATCAGATGCACCGGTCCAAATGGATCTAACAGAAGCTTAAGGCTGAAGTTTAAAAGAAACAGGGAGGATGATCAGTGGAGGTGACCTAGCTGGCCAGCAGCTGTAAGAACCTCAGGAGCCTCTCAACCTCAGGGAATGCCATGGACACACCGGAGCTGGCCTTTAGCTAGCTACCTGAAAGGCTAAGGCAGCAAAGTCTGCCAGGGATGGAACTCATAGCAGGGATTCTAGGCAACTGCCATGCGGAGGATGTTGCAGCTGCAGGGCTAAGCTCAGTATCAGCATTCAGCACAGGCTGAATGGCAGTGTGTCTAGAACAGGGGTGGCTACACTACTCAGGAAGATTTGAAGAGGCCCATCCAGCCTACTCTTCTATTTAGCTATTTATTTCCAAGACAGAGTGCATGTGTTGACATCAAAATATATGAAAACTCACCACTTAGCCCAAATTATAGGAAGACTGGCCCATTCTGGAGTGAAATTCCAACTCGACCTTGAGCAGGTTCTGTCTTCTACCAGAAACACTCCATGCCATTCAGTCAGGATGGAAAAGTTTTTTTGTTTTATTTTCAGCAAGCCGACATGAGTGGTGGATGTGAACTCAATGTTCACAGTAGATGAGGAAGACCTATACAAGACTGGGCCTACAATTTGCCTAGAAAGAGATGTCTTCTATCACTCAGCATTTTGTTAAACCTTGCATCAATTTCTAAGTCCCTCATGTGTCTCTATCATGCTCAGTGCTTCCCTTGAACTTTGAAATTTTGGAAAACTGAAAGTCATTGAGCCAGTTGTACAGCAGAGTCTAATTCTGTTTTCTGTCAGGCAACATTAGTCTTGCCCCCATGCAGAATGGCAGGCCATGGACAGACTGTTTGGACAGCCTGGGAGAGAGAGCAGGAATGACCCACAGCATAGCAGGTGTTTATAGTCAAGACATAATGCACACTTTCCTTTTCCACTGAATCTAAGGCTTACTCTTCATCTGCTCATGCCCTAGTAGGAGGGGGAGAGAAGGGTTTTTCAGAAGGTACCTTCTGAACATACAGAGCATAATGTAAATGGGTCCAGCTATAGGGGAACTGAATATGCTCCAAGTTATAAACAAAGTACTTATCTGTTTTTTTCTACAGATGTAACCCACTAGATGGGGTTACAGTATGAAAACAGATGAAGCCTGTGCTTTCCGTCTTTATGACCCTGCACCTAAGCAGTCAAACCAGGCAAATCTAGGCTGATGAATACAGAGAAATCAGAACAGGGAAGAGGAACAAATACATAAGATAMATAGAAGGAGAAAATTGCCTTATCATGAAGGCAGGTAAATCCCAGAGTCACAAGGTATCTGAAAAGAGGACTACTGTGACTATCATGTGTATTCTTATTCTTACCTGCTGTGCCTGTTGACCATCACCTTGGGAAAAGATAAAGTAGAGAAACACACAGACCTGTCAGCTGGATACACATGCAGTAGATGTACTTCCTCATACCTAGGTCCATTATGATGCAGCTTGAAACAGATGCTCCACTTAGAAGAAAGCAAAGTCCAGAGTAGTCATGCCTTCACTCAAGTGTGGGAGAGCTGACCAGGCCAAACAACAGTCTGAACAGTGCACTTTGTCCCTGCACCTGCAGATACCAAAAGAGTCTCTCCTGTCACCTGTTGCTATATTCAAACCACAAGCATAAAGTTTCGCTCTCTCACAACTTCCCACTCTCTTATGAAGGTTAAGGTTCTCCATTTTAATGATCCACTGATATAATGATCAGTTCTAATGATTTTAATTTTCACTTCCTTAAAATCTTAGATTTTTGATACAAAATAGGTGTGTTAGAGGCTACAGTCTCTCTGTTTGCACAGTACTGGACATGGATGGCACTAGAGTGTGATCTAGTGATGACGATTCCAGCTGGACTAAGAAGAAAGCATTTCATTGATGGGGATGGATTGCCCATACAGGTAAACTAGAGCCTGCTCTAGTCAAGCCACTTCATATTCAAATCTAGAGGGTAAGGCATGACTTGCTGAAATACTCAACACCTGGCAAAGATACAAAGCGGATCCATGTAAAAGTAAATTGACACAGTCTTAATAAATACTCAGATACTAGGACAGCCTTCTATCTGGTTAGGAGGAAAACATATTGCTTCAACTGAAGTGAGTGATATGTAGAAATCGAAAAATAAGGTGGGAAAATTAGCATGCACTATGTGAACAGAACAAATGGGTAATAATTTTATCTCTCACTAACTGGGGAGTGAGTAGCACATGGTCTGAATCACCATTTCAGAAAGTATCTGGTATTATCATCTCTGGAAACATCTTTATTCAGGGAACATTTGATCCCTTTATGGATAATGGGGCATTATCATCCAAGGAAAAGACATAGTTAATAGAAGACTTACAGAAACTGAGAACCCTCCTCAAACAAATTACCTAAGACAGATAATTTCCATCCAAAAATCTTTCAAAGACAATAAGCAGAGCATGTTCAAAGCTCTTTAGCACAGGCACTGAGCCAGGCTCCCTGAAGACAATTCCAAATAGATTTATTTGTTTATTTTGATAGAAAAAAAGCAATACAGAACATCAGCCAAAATAGACATACCTTAATTATATATTTTCTCTGCTGCACTTTGAGACCAGGTTGGGTTTGTAATATTACAATGAAAAGCCAATAATGCTCCAAATCCAGTCTCTGTGATATCCCTCCTTCTTCCTCTCTCAGCTTAGAGCATTCTATCCTTCTGTAACACCCTCTTTTTACTCAAGCTGCAGAGAGAGATCCAGACCTTACCACACCAGACAGTAGCAGAAAGCAGAAAGAAGCTGAGGCCCTGTGAGAACCAGGAAGGGTTTGAGGCCCACCCTCAGCAGATGTGGAGAAGACAGACTGATTCAGTAATGTACGTGTGCTTCCTGGGACCCCTTGAGAATGCACAGGAAACAGCAAGGAATGTATCACATGAGATGTAGTACTTTCGTCCCTGTCAGCTCCAAAACAACCACACAGTGGTACTAAGCAAAACACAGGGCCTTGAATAAAGCCAGAGAAATTGTATCAATCAGGAATTCAGACTTGTTGCTTTCAGTGCAGTATCATGGAAAATACAGCTATCAGAATGCTTTGCCTGCCCCCTCAAACCTTTCTGACCTGTATCCTGAGTAGCACCATGTAGCAAAATTTATTCTATGAATGTCTGCAGCCAGAATGAACTTGGCTCTGAGCAAAGACTGGGCACAGGCTCTGACATTAGCTGGAGTCCATCTAGATTCCTGGGAGCTAATGAAAGACACGTGATCACCTATCCATTGAACATCCCATTGGTAATATGTAATGCAGAAGCTTGTTTAGGAATTAAATTACAAGGCAGTAGGGAGAGCTCTGTCAACTACACTGGAGTGTGCAACGTGAAATAAAGGATAGAGGTTCAGTAGCAATCCTTGCCCTTGAAGAGCAAGGAGAGAGGTGTAAGAAAAAAATTATGTCCAAGAACTAGCAAGGCAGAAAACCAAGCTTGAAATAGTGATTCCCACTCTACAGTTGAAGTGTTGATCCTGCTTACTAGCTCTGGGGTTCTGCCAGGGTGGGCTGTCATGGAACTTGCTGCTAGACTCTATCTTCCAAGATAATTTCCATATAGAAGGCAGGCATGAGAAAAATCTTTTTTTTTTTTTTTTGCCAACACGTTCTCACAAGTCATTCTGCTTCCTAGGGGAAAAAAACAACAAAACTTCAGGGCTGCCAGGCATTGCTATTCTCCTCCTCTGTGCCTCCTCTAGTTTTCTGGCTGAACAAATCTCAACAATATTTCTTTCTGCCTCCAGCTCCCTAATACTCTTCTGCCCAGAGGATAGTTTCTGGTGCTCTATTTCCAGTGATTCACTTGCTATAGCTACTGTCTCTACCTCTCCATTAAAAAAACAAAACAAAACCCATGTCCTTTGCAGGAGTAATGAAAAATGAATTGTTTCTAGCCAGCTCTTACTCACTTCTGCTTGACAAAATGCTGAGCAGGTGACACCTTAGAGCAGCCTTTAGAGAGCCAGAGCAGATAGTACCTCTTTCATTAGTTTGGTTTCACATCAGGGAGAAAGATGTCCATCTACTCGTGATTGCTTTGCTTTGGTTAGGAGACCATGCCTTTCCTGAGACAAATTGAGTATATTATGAGGGGAGGAGCGGCTGTACAGGGCTGACGGCAGGGCGGACAGAGAAGAATCCAAACAGCTTAGGCCCCACTGTGAGCAGCAGCAAGGCAGCCAGGACGTGGAGTCAGAAGAGACTTCCCTAGACACCCAGGGACCGGTATAGAGCATGTTCTACCCCCATCCAAGGTGTTGTTGGACTGAGAGTGAGATGATGCAGATGTCAGGAAAATAAACATCTTTTTAATTTTAATTTGTGTTTCAGGAGTTTCCTTTTTTCCTGCTTGTCCCTCTGATAGGTTGGTAAGATTTGAAGCCAGGAGGAGGTCAGTTTGAAGGGAGAGGTGGGAGGGCAGGCTCCATTCAGCTCCCTGCCTGTCTCAGGATCATAGCACAAACAGGATGCCATTGTTCTGGCTCTCCAAAGAGGCATGGTCTGGCTGAGCCCAGTGTAACTGCGGACTGTCTGCCATTGGTGCAGCAAGCAGGAGGCAGGCAGGTCATGGAGCAGCCATGTTTACATCTGTGCTGAGGCCACAAATCAGGGTATAAGAGATGTCCTCCCAGGGCCTCCATTCAGGGAGACCCACCTATTCCTTATGGTGTCAAGATGTTCCTCTCCCACACATAACATGCCAGACATTTATCTCTAGCTGCCTGCAGAGATGCCCTCAGAGGAAGAGCAGGAGTATTCTGTGGAGAGGTGGGAAAGTGAAATGGCATGCACCTGCCTAGCTAGCAATTTCATCCCTGTATGGAAAATACTGTAGGCATTCCCTGACCAGAGTGCAACCACCACATCAGTGTGTGTTAGACATATAGCACAGTGTCAACAGCAAAGTCTGCTTCCAAGACACACAGCTCAGAGAGCAGGCTAGTAAGAGCAGCATTTGCTTCCTAGGGGAGTATGACTCCTCAGTCCCAAGAGAAGCCTAATTCCAAAAAGGCATCAGACCACTTAATATGTTTTTTCTAAACTGACAGAGGAGGGAGAAAAAGAGGAGGAGGAAGAAGAAGTGGAAGAGGAAGAGGAAGAAAACACCCAGTTTTCCCAAGCTCAGTAGCTTTTGGCTGACTTCAGATTCTAAATCTTGCAGGAGCTTGAATCCCAGTCTCATGTACTGTTGGCTTTGATTGCCACAAGGATGCATCACTGACATGCCACTCTACATTATAAACCATTTTGATGGAGCTGATAGTGGTGTATCTGTCCTAGAGCCTCCTGATCATCTTCCCTGTCAATAATCCAAAAGATTCCTGATGAAGATGGCAGGAGACTGTATCCCATACTCAGCCTAGTAATTCATATTCACAGTTGGGATTCCACAGAGGGAAGGGAAGAAACTGGACCAAAATTCTCAAAGAAATTTAAAATCAGTGGAATTTAGTCTCATGAGGGCAAATAGACATTCAAATGAGGCTGAAAAGCTTTTAGGTTTTAAGATCATGGTTTTAGTTATCATTTCCTTCCACTGCTAGGGAATTGGCTTATGACCCTTCCTGCCAGGGCCTGAGCTGGTGACACAGGAATATCTTCAGAAGAATAGTCAAGCCCGTGCATTCTCAGCTCTGCTGCAGCACTTCTAGCAGGAGAACTGCTGCAGAGAGTTCTTGGATCTACCAGTTAACAAGGTCAGAAGAGGGAAAATTTGAGACAATAACTCCAGGTTTTGTAAAGGTGGTGGTCCTGGGCAAGGAATTAACAAGGTAAAAAAACATCAGAGTACAGCAGCAGCGTACACAGGCCAGTGTATGTTGTAGATACAATCCATATCTTACAAACTGCCCTGCTAGGCCCTGGAGACTAAAGTCAATCACATGTTCCTCATCTGGTATGTTAGTACAAAGAAGGAGCACACTAAATTTGAGGGGTTACTCTTTGCTACACACTCTTCCAGTGATCATATGGCTAGAATACCTCACTGAGAATAAAAGAATATCCTGGCATAGCTCTTGAGAACAGACAGTCTCAGCAATTAGTCCAAGTAGAGGTGAAGAATCTGTGATACTGGCAAACCCAACAATACACTGCCAATGTCTCCCATTTGTGACATTATAAATCCATCCCAGTGAAACATATTTCAAACAGATCTAGGTATTGTAAAGCATTCGGACAACTATGGACCTTCTCTTCAATCCACAATGCACATTCTCTAAGGAGCCAAATGTGTTTGCTGAAGTGAACAGCAATGAAATACAAAAATCAGGCCTGGCATTGCAAGTATTGTGACAAGGCTTGGAGTTAACTGTCCTCTGAGATGAAAGGATAACTTATATTTTATTTCAGGTTCTCTCTGTCTGCATCCTTGACAGAGGGCACTCTTGCTTCCTTTTGCAACAGTATTGCCTGTAGTGTGTTAAATCTCTTTCTACCAAGCTCTGCCTATTGACCATAATCGACCAGTAATTTGCGTAGAAATTGATCAGGGCCATAACAGCAAGCTCCATTCTAAAGCATGTAGCTAGTAGGTTTGCATGATTCCTCCATGTTAATCGGATTGGGTTTTTTTCATTGTCCAGCCAATAACGTAAACCAGCATAGCAGTTTCTGTTGTTATTCATCCATAAAGAGTACATAAATTTGTCATGAACAAGTGGGAAAATCCGTCCACTTTATTAAAAAGCAAATTTCAATGTAATTTAACCTATTCATATGTCTCCTCATACAGAGTGCATTGTGCAGAACTCCAGATTTGATAGTTAAGCACTATTTGACAGATTTTTAGGATTAATATCCTCCAAAAGCTCTTTAGCCCATGCTAGTCAAGTTTTTCTTTCTCTGCAGAGAGAGAAGAGAAAAATGTCCATTCTGTGCCCTTACTCAGTACCAATGCTATGATCTATACTGAAAAGATGCTTCTGCCAGAAAGGAGCAGTATCTCCAGCATCACTGGAAAGTGGTGACTCTTACAAATGCTTGGATTAAAGCATTCAAAGACACCAGTCCCATGCTAGCATAAGCGAAAGCAAATCCTTCAGTTCTGAAATATTACAGAAGCTCCAAACTGCATGTTCAGTCCTTATGATGAGAATGATAATTTGAAAATTTTTTCTTCTTTTCTACCACAGTGCTCAACAAAATGAAGAATTCCTCTGATTAAAACCAGTCTCAGCTAAGAAATCTGCTGAAATATTTAAGCAATTTGTGATGTGACAGATAAAAGCAGTTGGAGACCTACTTTTATAGACAAAATATTTAAACATCTTGAGTCTGTTGGCATTCAAACAACTACCCTAATTAAAAAAGACAAAAAATAACAAAAGAGAACTTAAAAGTAGAGAACAATAAAATAATGTGTCATTCAAAAGTGTCGTCATAGATCACATGTGGAGATATTCTTTTCCACAGAATGTATCCCAATTTCTTTCTGCAAAATCCCTGTAATTATTTATGCAGCCTTTTGTAGAGAAAATAAAAAATTACTTCTAGGATTCTTATTTGTAAGAAAAGAATACATGCTTGCAGCCCAGCAGTGGAATATGCCATTTTACAATAGTCTTTATTATTATTACTACTAGTTTCCCATTGCATAGAGTAATCTAAAGCTCTTAAAAGATCGACAATATGAATGAGTTCTGCAGTAAAACATACTTGAAGTATATTTTGTGCTGAAAGACCACAGGAACTTATGAACTCCATTTTTAATGCAGCATAAACATTTTGAGCCAACACTTTTTATTTGCTTTGTGGCACACACTGCTGAATATGGAGGCCATTACAGATACAGAACCATTACAGAAACCAGGACACTGTGCTCTGAACAGTATGGGGCTCAAGGCCTCTCCAAAGGGGAAGGCTGCTATGCTTCACAGCAGCTTTTATAGGACTGAGCTGAAAGAGGCCTTTTCAGTGTGGTGCTGCCTGAGATAATAGAGATCAATAATCAGGCCTTTGTCCTGGATGATCTAAAGTGACCTGCAATAAAATGCTGTGCTGTGAACAGACACAGTAGAATTAGTCTTTGGTTCCTGTAGGATACATCTTACTCGGCTGGAAAATAAAGACACTTGTCTTTAAAAAAACATACTCATCTTTAAAAAAAAAAAAAAGTGTCTTCCTTTCAAACATAGGTTTCTGCTGCCTCTGATCTCTGATTCAATATTATGACTCTTCCATTTATTATTGAAAATTTCACTTACCATTTTAAATGTTTTAACATTCTTTATTTTTGCAAGTCAGCTAAAACCTGTTTATATACAACCAGCAACACTAAATCAAATTTGAAGTTAAGCCTCTGTGGAAACCTTCTGTCCAGGTCTGTTGATACAAGAAGAACATTCATTCTTCTTCTGCACAGTAGGTTCCACACATTTTAAGAAACTGAAAGGATTTGGATCACAAGCTGAAACATCAGCTTTTCCTGTTAAAATCTCCTTAATTCATACATCTTTTATCAAATCTTCTAGATCAGAATATTCATCACACAAATATGTGGCCTTTGGATAAGTTTCAGCCATTCAGCAACATTTAAAATTTCCTAAAGAGATGAAAAAGTGGCTGGGTCAGATTATGGTAACTTTGTTTGCTGAAGTCAAAATGTAAAGTTAAACACTTGAGAACGAATGTATGCCTGTGAATGGCACCATTTCCACTTTTGGCGATTTTCCAATTTTATGTAGAGCAGAACCACATTTTTTGTGAAAGGATGTCTCATTTTTGCCACAATTTACCCTTCGTTTCATTGTTGTTATGCCAAAAGTCAGCATAGTCAGCATATGCAAGAACAAATTTTAAAACTATAAAAGAAGAAAAACATTTCTAGCACTCTGTGAAAAAGTATGTCACTGACAGTGTCCCCACCCTATCCTCTTTTTTGTCATCCTAGAATAATGCCAAAATAGCAGCTTATTTAATCCTCACCTTTTGGACTAACTGTCTCCAAAAGCTCAGAAATGTTTTAAGATTTTCTTTGTGGAAGTTTCTAGAGAACTCCATTTTGCAGAGACATGTCTCAATATTTTTGTGAATTCAAGGCTGAAAAGAAGTAATATATCCCCCAAATTTTGAAACTCTCTGGCAGCCAAGAAAAAAATGATTGGGATCTGCATAATCAAATGCTAATGTAGCTGTAGTACATGCTTTGCTGTATCATGCAAAATTTGAGATTTATGACTAGTTGGGAACAAGTGCTCATTCTTGTTTTCCCTTGATTAATGGGTTTTGCTGGAGTGAGTGCTACCATTTTCAGCTGTGAATAGTGTGACACTGATGAATCAAAGCCACTTGTTTAGGTTGTTTTCCATATTTTCAAATATTCCTGATGCTGTCTTGGAAAAAGTGGAGCAGATATTGGCTTACTCTCCTTTCAGCTGTGAAAAAACAAACAGTTATTGGAAATATTCAGATATTTTTCTGATTGGAGCCATCATTGAACACAGAAAATTACATGGCCTTTCAATAATTTTAACTTCTTCCTCAAGTGAAAGAAGAGCTAATGCATTGTAGGTACAGGATGAAAGGTTTCAGCCTGAAGGGGTGTATCATGAGCATTATTTTTTGATTTCCTACAGTTGCCTCTATGTAATTGTTGCCTAAGAGCAACTGGGGTCTGCACAAACTATCATCAACCCATATCAAAGCTTTTCATGTAGTTACTGATCCAAACAAGATCTTTTATCCATTTATTCAAGAATGTGCAAATCCTTATATTTTCACTGACAGTACTATCTTGCAATGAAGGAACATCATCAGTGCAATCATTTCCATAGTCCTGATCTAGGAAAGAATCTAAGCCAAATAACTTTAGAAGCAATGAAAAGAAAATACTTAGATCCTGCTTACTGTGGAGAACACACACTAAGAGCAGGATCTAAGTATTTGCTTTTTATTCCCAGACTGAGTAACTGAAGTTAGATTTGCCCAATATATGCAACCTTTTGCAGGATATGAGACTAAAAGACTCAGAATACTATGCTCCATGAAGACAGTATACAAGCATATATGATGAATATACACACTAAACAGCAACTTTTGATAACAAAAGGTTACATATATTGGGTAAGTCTAAATTCAGTTACTCAGTTTGGGAACATACTCTGAATATATCTTTTTACATTTCAGAGTTGAGTAGAGTTGTTTCTATAGAAAATTTGCTAAGAAATGTAGAAACTTCTAGTTTTAAAGACAGCATGTGAGCCTACATAGGACTTACTCTTGAAGAACAATGTAGCATGTGAAATTGAATCATCTTAGATCTACTCCTACAAAAGTCTTTTGAGGACAGGAAGTCTCACAAGCCACTGAATCTTTCCCTTGTCTTTGTCTTACATTGGCCAAGTTCTGCAATCCCTAAGTTGTGATCTCCAGGTGGGATGCAAGGGACTCTCCATTTCAGATTTCTGGAAGGACTTGTTTACCTAAGTTCTCTGAAACTCTCATCCACTGGTTGCTCTAAACTTGAAAGATAAATTCTTCCCATTTTCACCTGTATAGTTTTGGGGATCTCTTCCCCTAATTTCTTCAGAATCCCAGAAGACTCACAGCAGGATACCAGAAAGTTTCCCTCAGGTGACATCTTCTTTGACTGTTGAGCCCTCCCTGAAAATGTCCAGAGCACTGACAAGCTTTGCACTGAGAAATTTCCAGGACCTTCTAGAAAGAGCCAACTTGCTATCTTATCACAACATTCACTGAACCTTTGGAATGAAGTACATTCCTATTGGAATGAAGTACAAACTTCTCCTATTGGCATAGACATGACCACACCTTACCAAGAGTTTAATTCTACCATCCAGAGTGGAAAGAGAGAGAGATGCTTAGTTAATAATACATGCTAATGGGTCATCTCAACTATGAAATCTTAGCCATCCTTTTTTTTTTTCTTTTTTTTTTATTTCAGGTACACAAACCAAAACTCTTTCAGGTCAGTGCCAAGTGAGGGATGCACATAGTTGCTGAAAAATCTGGCTTTCTTCAGGCGGAATTATTATACCAGAAACAACAGTTATGTAATCAGCAGTCATATTGCTCTCTGCAAGGGTTTCAGTGTTCGCCTTACTTTTTTAACAAATGAAATATGAGTTGGCTCCTGGATGTTATGTGGACAGACTTTGTTTGCTTCCTATGTCCTGAGCTGTGACACTAACTACTTGCCTTACAGGTGCACTCAGGTTGTCTGGGGCAGGCGTAGAGAACTATGCTGTAGACAAAATCTTGAGGTGACTCCTACAGTTTCCCCACAGCTTAGACCCAGACAGCAGTTCACAGAGCCTTGGCCTGAAGCTCCACACTTGTCATGCCTGAAGGGACAAGCATAACAAAAGGGAAAGCAAAAAGTGAAACTCAAGCCGCACGAGATTCATGTGGCCAGGAATCCATACAAATCTATTTCAATCTCAGACCTCTGCCCTGACAGCTTGGTAAAAAGAAAGCCCCTTTTCTACCAAAGGAGAAAAGAGAAAATGAATAGAGGCTGACATGTAAGAGCTCTCTCCAGCCTGACCCAGCCATTTTGGCTGAATCCACATAAGAATGGTCACAGTGGGCCAGACTAGAGATTTTCTTCCTCTTCTTCAAGGTCAAGGGAGTGCAAGAAGTCAGAGTAATGGGTTTACTTCCACCAGAAATGGAGGCACAGCCTCACTGCTGAAATTACTGCTTCTCCCAATATCCAGAACAGTCTTATCTCACCATGTCAGCCCAGCACCTCCAGGTCTACATGAATCAGCATCCAAATGAGCACAGTCCAGCGACTATGCTGAGACCACGCAGACATGGGCTGCAGGATCAGTAACTTGGAGGACACCTGAGAGAACATACTTCTCTGGTATGTGACTGCTCTTTGATAGAACTCTTCCTTAGGAAACAAGAGCCTGTTGGTGTGTGACTTTGAACCTCTCAAAGTCCTTCTCTCCCTCTCACCAGGTAGGGAAGGTGCTTGGCTAAGAGAAGGATTTTTAGATACCTTAGCATTTTCTTTCAGTTGGCCTCATGCACCGGCTGTTTTAGGCTATTTCCAACAGGCTGCACCCACCCTGAGCCTGATGAAGGGCACTGAGGGGCAGTGGATTGTATCTGGGGGGAAAGAAAGTGTGAAAACCTCCTCAGCTGAAAGGTAGTCTGTCAAGACATTCAGACAAGCAACCTMAATCTATCCTTAGTCCCACTGCAAAAACACTGCCGGTTTCCCTGCCATCAGCTCTGTTTAGGGAAGTATGAGTCCCATTCCTAGATGATTGATTCAGGAATCTTTGACAGCCCAGGATAAGGATTTATTCATTTTAAATGTCAGATAAAGTTAACACCTCTGAAAATTATGTTCCAGGAAGTCCTGCAGTACAAATAAATAATTATTCACAGAGAACGTGCTGCAGGGTCAGCAAAACTAATTTGCATTCTGTCTATCAAGAAATCAAGTTAAGAATGAGGAAATTGTATGAACCAAAAAAAAAAAGGAATCAGTGAACTGTAATACAATGGCACACTAAGGAAAGCAGTGATTTTCTGTGCAGTGCGGACATATGCTTAGCAAACTGGGATTATCAACATAAAGGAGACAGAGATGTAGACAAGTGAAATATTAAGGGTAAGAGAATATTAAGTGGCTAGGAAGACTGGATATTTTCTTATTGACAAAAGGACAAAAGTCTTTCAGGACAACAGTGGAGGTTGAATGTTGTGGCAATGTATTGTCATTGAAAGCAGGCAGGATGACAGGCATTACAGGGGCACCCTCACTCTGTTCTGTGTCTGAGTGGTAATCATGCAGTCTTGACAACCAATTCTGAAGATAAAATTGGCTCTCTGTTCAACCACCTGGCCGTCTTATTACTAGCACAAATGTGACTGCATTTGAATTTTGCTTATTGTCACCACAGAAGGATAAATGACTTGATGCAATTTTGAGAAGGGCTCCCTCCCTCTGAAAGCAGAGCAATGAAAGATGAGGTGAGATAATACTGTTCTGTCTCTTCCCAAGCTGCCTCCCAATCTTAATTGGCTGGTCTGCCTCATTACRTCAGGTTTGCATACTGATCTCAGCTCTGTGAATTGAAGGAAGAGGAGCTGTCTCTGAGAACTTTCATCTCCCTTTCTTCACCATATTAAGAAGCCTTCAAATTTATAGCTAAAGGAAAGGTGACAACCACATAAACAACTGTTAGTTATATTTGCCTAACTGGCCTGTTTTCAGTCCCCAGCTTATAACTGATTGTTCATTTTATGATCTATTATCACTCGCCTGAGATTAACACTCACCTTTGCTAAGCACCTTGCAAAGATTCAAGCAGAGTTGATCCTACATCAGGTCCCAGCAGTCTATCAGGGTAAGGACAAGCAGCGGCACTAAGGAAGGATCATGACAAGCAGGGGCAAGATACCAGCCAAGTTAACAGGCCTGGGGCTCCAAGAGACCTGACCAAGAGCTCCAGAGAAGCTGAGCAGTGCAAGATGCATACATTGATGCAACCTCTGGAAATTACAGAGGTTTGCAGTGTAAGATTTTCTCTCATTTAGTTGCAGTTTTCTCTCCATCCACCAAACTTTCCCTCTCTATTAGGCAAAATTAGTATTTTTTTCCAGAAAATGCATTGTTCTAGCTTGGAATGGAGAGAGAGAGAGAGAGAGAGAGAGAGAGAGATTGAAGCCACTTTGCCTCTCAAATGCATCAACTGTTTCAGAACCTTTGATAATGGATTTAAAGACTCAAGATCATATGCAGTATGGAAATGATATAGTTTAATACAGATTCTTCAGATCAGTAAGTTAGCTCCTGCTTTGCCTTGCCTTGGTCATTATTCTCTTGTGCAAAAGGTGCTGGCCTGCAGAACAACTGCTTGCGAAGAATTAATTACAATCTAGGTATATGTACAATATTCTTGCAAGCACCTGCCTCCTACTGTCCAGAGGTGAGATGCTTCTTCCTCTTAGAGCCAAACTTCAGAACTGCTACAGCATCTATCTTTGGTTCCTCTGGTTTTGCATAATGTATTGGCACCTAGTATTTTTAACGCTATTTCAAACCCTGGTTCATGGAAAAGGGTTCTGTGAGGCTTGACTGCCTGAAGCACTCAGTACTGCCAAATGAGACAAACAAGGAACTTCAAAACAAACTGAGAAACAGCCATTATCACAGGATGACCCTACTAATCAACTCCTACAGCTGTGTTTTGCTTGTTAATATAGATGTGGGTTTGGAGCAGCACTATAACCCCATCTAGCTGCTCCTATGGTCCTGGTGTTAGCTGAGAAGATCAGCTAGATCTTCAAATTCCAAAAGAGAGAAGGTAGCAGGTTGCTCATGCAGCCTCCTTCCTACAGAAGCACTACTCCTACCATGGGACAGGCTTGAGAAAGTTTGCCTTAGATCCTGGGAAGGACTGTGTGGGATGAGATCTAAGGGAGCAGATATTCCTGGGCAGTGGTAGTCACTGTTAGCAGGTATCGACATAAACTATGGCTTGCTCATGAAGAGAGGACAAGTATTTCCTCTAACATGCAGGCATAGATCTTCCAGACAAAGGCAGGAAACAATTTGTGCATCATACCAGGAGATACATTGTTCATGAAAGGAGATGGGCTTCTCAATCATCTTTTCTCTGCTTGCAAATCAAAGAGTGATAATCAGTGTCTATGCATATCCTGGATCTCTGTGTCCTACTGAGCAGAGCTGCACACAGGACACTAGGAGGCATCTTCCCATGGCAGATGAGTCTCCAGGCCCACCTGAAGTGGTAGGAATAAATTTTCTGGCTTGTGTCATCCTTATCTTTGCACTTAGAGCAGAAGTAGCGCCTATACTGGCCCATTTGTGCTCCCCTTGCTGCATTTCAGCTTGCATTTGTGAACAATGCTCTGCTACCATTTATTCTTGCCCCCAAACAATCCCATAATGCCATATGTCCCTGCTTTTCACAAATCCCCTGCTGCTATCTGGCTCCATTCCCCACAGACTTCTGTGTTCACTCAGCCCCTGGAAGGCAGGGATGAATGTCTGTGCAGAAGGTGGGTCAGGTGCACTGCTCTGTCTCTCTGCCCTTCTCCTGGCATTATCTTCATGCCTTCTGACATGGCTTCTGCAGAAGATGAGGCTTTCATGTCTCCTCAGGAGCTACTCTGAAGACCTGTGATGCACTGTCCTTTTGGACAGGGAAAGAGCTGCTTAAGCAGAAGAGAGGTAAGCCTTGAAAACAGAGTATCTGTAAAATGATAAGTCCTTCCACAGGGCCAGGAGAGAACCTGCAATGGTGGCTGGGGCTAGGACAGAGTTTTGTAGCACTGTGTTCAGCTCTACTGTCCTCTGGTAGCGATGAGGAGAAGAATCAGCCATGCTTAGATCACCTTGAGTTTGAATCCAGCTACAATTGTTTTGCACTTCAGGCCTGTGGCTGTCACTGAGAAACATAAAGGTCCTTCCAGGTTAGCTCAGTCCTTGAGGTGCAACTTCACTGTTCTCGCTAATTCCTCCCCTTTGGAGGCAAAAGCAATTAGCTATGGCCCAGCCCCAAAGAGGTGAAGGAAAATAACTCCCTACCAGCCCTGCTGACTGTGCTGGAGTTTGGCCTGTGGCAAGGTGTCTCCAAGCACTGAACAAAATTTAGTTACACTGCCTTAAGGCAGAGCAGGAAAGATGGGCTCGTGGACAAGCTGGGGCTCAGTTGCTGGGAGAAGAGCTTCACAGATGTGCAGCAGAAGACGGAAAGAGGAAAAGAAAAAGCAGATCTGTGGATCCGTGTGTTGCAGACAGCATAGAGAAACAGTCTGGCATCAAAGCGAGAGCAAAAATAGTGTTGGAAGAGAGAAAAAATGATCAGAGAGGTGAATGAAATATGAACATAGTTAAACAGAAGGGAACTCTACCTAAGAAAGCATTCCTAGGATGATAGAAGACTTCTCACAGGAGTAGTCATATTTTAGTATGAAGTCCAAGTAGTCAACAGTGACACCCTTTTTTTGAAAGAAACAGTACAGACCTAAATGTACGAGAAAGCTAAAGCTTACTATATATAGTATATATAATATAACATATCTTCGTTAAGATTTCTTTGGTGAAACAAACTTTTTATGGTGATAAAACTTATCTGGGCACAATTACAGCTCTTGTAATGGCAGCAAAATATATTTGTGCACATTTGTACCTACACATAGATGTTCACACACACACATGCACACATACACACAGAGCTGTTGGCAAAATCTACCCTCTTTGTTATGTTAACGCTGTTATGTTCCCACTCAGTGGATTCCTTTCCTCCTTTTAATATCTGGAATCTCTTTTAAGTATACAGCTGATTTAAATTCTGTATTGCCTACAGAAAAATGCTTGTCATCTGTTGCTTACTAAATCATTGGGACTGAAATGGAAAGTTTGCGTAATAGTCTGGAAACAGAAAACTTCTTCCTGTAATTAAGATTTATGGCTTTTGTTTTGGTTTACATCATTTACAAAGGAGCTATCCTTTTCTTCCTTTTCTGTGAGCAGTTGCATGTGCTGCCTAAGGGCAGATCTGGCAGGCAAAGGGAGTAAGTGCTCCTGAACACAGCAGGTTTTCTGCTCAGCTGCTGGTCTTGGAAGCACTCACATTGCATAAATGTCCAGGTCAAATGCAGCCAGATGGGCCCATACAGCTGTGGCAGTGAGCACTTGTAATGACTCTGTGCAATGCACGAAGAGGACTATTTCCTCCTTAGATATACTCAGAAACTGTTACTTTACAAGAGTAAAGGTCTTTACAAGAGTAAGATCCTCAAGCCAAATATGGGACAAAATATGACAAAAATATGGGACAAAATAAATTCCAGTGGCTGCCCTTTATGGAACATTTCTCAAGACAGGAGAGATTCTGAGAGCTGCCTGAGTAATTGGGGGGATTGGCTGGGTCTGTGTAAACAGTGATTCTCAATTCAGAGCTACAGGAGGTTATTCTCTACCACTGACTGGGGACATCTTGTTGGGGGAGAGGAAAGTTTCAACTCACGCCTATTGACGTCACATCTTCAGTTGCTTTCTAACTTTCTGGTAGCCTCTTTGTGTTTAAAGCGCTCGTCTCCAAACTTGATAACTTTCCTTATTGTAAGCAGGCCCTGGAGCTTTTAAGCAAGCCAGGATGTTGGCAGCTGTTGCTGGAAGTAACACAGGCTGGTCCAACAGGAGGAGAATGATTTCAATAGAAGCAGGCTGTGTGGGGACATCTGCAACTCACCAACAAAGACAGATCTCCTGTGGAGGCTTTTATAGAGCAAACTTTTTATTCCATTTTTAGGATTATAAAAAAAAAATCCAGTCTTCAGAGATCTTGGGACTGTCTCCACAGAGTCTGATACAAGTTATCATCTAGAGAGGTTTTGTGGCTCCAAAGAGCTGTTCAATGGGCCAGCTGTCTCCCAGATTATGAAGTGGTTTGAAACAGACTGCTGTGGCCAAAGTCAAGTGCACTGAAGGAGCCACAAAGAGCTATTTATTTTAAATGTGCCCCTGAGGGCCAAGTTGGCACAGGAACATCTCGCGCTGCATTCCACCAGCTGCCAAAATAATATCACTGCAACATGCTGAGAAGTGCTTGCCAAAAGAAACATACACTCTCTAATGATTCAACAGACCAAGGGAAAAAACCTTCCTCAAACCCCACACCCTTCGGTCTGAACTTGTGCCATATGCTTTCTGAGACATTTCTGAAGCACAGAGAAAACAGAGGAGACATTGACTGAAGAGCTTTCAGAGCACCATGAATCTCCCTCCATTGGTGTCCAGCCACCTGTATTTGCAGAGCTTCCTATTTAGGCCACAGGCAGGCAATGTACTCCCTTTAGTTGAAACTGGCCCCAAAACTTTCTATTATGCTTTCTGCAGGCAATGCAGTGCTTCTCCCATGAATACTGATGCTGATGCTGCAGGCCGTCGTCCTCATGGGGGACTTGAACCACCAGCTACCTGCTGGAGGAATAACACAGCAGGGCACAAGCAGTCCAGGAGGTTCCTGGAGAGCATCAATGGCAACATGTGATAGAGGCAATGGCAAACAGGTGATAGA